>NC_077236.1:2940068-3184020 GCF_027887165.1 Monodelphis domestica
CAGTAAATATGTGCCGATTTCTGTCCTACCCTAACCCTAAACCTAACCCTAACCCTAACAATAACCCTAAACCTAACCCTAAACCCTAATGCTACCCCTAAAACTAAACCTAACCCTATCCCTAACCCTAACCCTAACCTTAACCATAACCCTAAATACTGTCAAACCCTAAACTTATCCCTAACCCTAAATATGTTTTTAAAACATAAATATGTTTCTAACCCTAACTCTAACCATAAATCTAACTCTAACACTAACCTTAACCCTAACCCTAACTCTAACCCCTACCCTAACCCTAACCCTAAATACCCTAACCCTAATCCTAACACTAACCTTAACCCTAACCATAAAATACGTGCCGATTTCTGTCCGTCACTTTAACACTAACCCTAACCCTAACCATAACCCTAAACCTAACCCTAAACCCTAATGCTACCCCTAAAACTAAACCTAACCCTATCCCTAACCCTAACCCTAACCTTAACCATAACCCTAAATACTGTCAAACCCTAAACTTATCCCTAACCCTAAATATGTTTTTAAAACATAAATATGTTTCTAACCCTAACTCTAACCATAAATCTAACTCTAACACTAACCTTAACCCTAACCCTAACTCTAACCCTTACCCTAACCCTAACCCTAAATACCCTAACCCTAATCCTAACACTAACCTTAACCCTAACCCTAAAATACGTGCCGATTTCTGTCCGTCACTTTAACACTAACCCTAACCCTAACCATAACCCTAAACCCTAACCATAACCATAATCCTAACCCAAATGCTAAATAGGATTTTAAACCTTAAATACATTTCTAATCTTAACCCAACCATAAAGCTAACTCTAACCCAAACCATAGACCTAACCCTAACTCTTATCCTAATCCTAACATTAAATACTTTTCTTACTCTAACCCTAAATATGTTTCTAAACCTAAATATGTTTCTAACTGTAACCCTAGATATGATTCAAACCCTAACACTTACCATAACACTAACACTAACCCTAAATATTTTTCTAACCCGAACCCTAACACTGATTACGTTTCTTTACCAAACCCTAACACTATATTTTTCTCACCTTAACCCTTACCCTAAATCTAACCTGAACCCTAACATTAACCTTAACCCTTACCCTATACATAACACTAAATATGTGTTTAAACCTAACACTAACCGTAACACTAACCCTAACCCTAAATACGTGCCATATTCTGTCCTACCGATTTCTGCCGATTTTTGTCTAATTCTGTCCTGTCCTGTCCAAACCTAACCTTATCGATACCCCTAAATACATTTCAAACCCGAAATGCATTTCTAACCGTAATCCTATGCATAACCCTAATTCTAACCCTAACCCTAAACCAAACCCTAACTCTAACCAAGACCCTAACCCTAACCCTAAATATGTTTCTAACTCTCACCCTAAATACGATTCTAACACTAACACTAACACTAACCCTAAATACGTTTCTAACACTAAACTAACCCTCATTATGTTTCTATCCCTAACCCTAACAATAAATACGTACCGATTTCTTTCCTGTACTGTCAAGCACTAAACTTATCCCAAACCCTAAATAGGTTTTTAAACTAAAATTACGTTTCTAAACCTAACCATAACCATAAACCTAACTCTAACCCTAACCCTAACCCTAACTCTAACCCTAACCGTAAATATGTTTCTAAACCTAACCCTAATTGTGTTTCTATCCCTAATCCTAATATTAAATACTTTTCTAACCGTAAACCTAACCATAAATCTAACCCTAACCCTAAACATAACACTTACCTGAACCCTAACATTAAATATGGTTTTAAACCTAACGCTAACCCTAACCTTAACCCTAGCCCTAACCCTAAACCTAACTCTAACACAAACTTTAACCGTAACCCTAACCCTAACCATAAAACTAAACCTTAACCCTAACCCTAAATACTGTCAAACCCTAAACTTATCCCTAACCCTAAAAAGGTTTTTAGATATAAATATATTTCTAACCCTAACCCTAACCCTAACCCTAAATACGTGCTGATTTCTGGTGATTTCTGACCTGTACTGTCCAACCCTAAACATATACCTAGAGCTAAATAGGTTTTCAAACCATAAATAAATTTCTAATCTTAACCCTAATCATAAAACTAAACCCTAACCCTAACCCTAAAACTAATCCTAACCCTAACCCTAACGCTAAATAGGTTTTTAAACCATAAATAAATTTCTAACCTTAACCCTAATCATAAAACTAAACCCTAACCCTAACCCTAACACTAAAACTAACACTAATCCTAACCCTAATCCTAACCCTAACCCTAACTCTAACCCTAACTTAAACCTAACCCTAACCCTAACCCTAACAATAAATACATTTCTACTCCAAATACTAACCCTAACAATAAATACATTTCTAACCCTAACCTTAACCCTAATTCTAACCCTAAACCATAAATACGTTTCTATATCTAACCCTAACACTAAATACATTTCTAATCCAAACACTAACCCTAACACTAAATACATTTCTAATCCAAACATTAACCCTAACAATAAATACATTTCTAACCCTAACCTTAACCCTAACACTAACCCTAACCCTAACCCTAAACCTAACACTAACCCTAACCCTAACTCTAACCCTAACCTTAAACCTAACCTTAAGCCTAACAATAAATACATTTCTAACCCTAAACCTAACCCAAAACTAACCCTAACCATAACACTAAACCTAACTCTAACCCTAAACCATAAATACGTTTCTATATCTAACCCTAACACTAAATACATTTCTAATCCAAACACTAACCCTAACAATAAATACATTTCTAACCCTAACCTTAACCCTAACACTAACCCTAACCCTAACACTAACACTAACCCTAAACCTAAAGCTAACCCTAACCATAACGCTAACCCTAACCCTAACCCTAACCCTAATGCTAAATACGATTTTAAAACATAAATATGTTTCTAACCCTAATACTAACCATAAACCTATCTCTAACACTAACCTTAACCCTAACCCTAACTCTAAACCTAACACTAACCAAAACCCTAGCCTTAAATCTAAACCTAACCCTAACCCTAAATACCCTAACCCTAACCTAACACTAAAGCTAACACTAAACCTAACCCTAATCCTAACCCTAAATACTGTCGAACCCTAAACTTATCCCTAACCCTAAATTCGTTATTAAAAAATAAATATGTTTCTAACCCTAACTCTCACCGTAAACCTAACTCTAACATTAACTTTAACCCTAACCCTAACCCTTAACCATAACCATAACCCTAATCCCTATCCTAAAACCTAACCCTAATCCTAACCCAAACCCTAACCCTAAATAAGTACCGATTTCTGCCGATTTCTGTCCTACCGATTCCTGCCGATTTCTGCTGATTTCTATCCTGTACTGTCCAACCCTAAACCTATACCTAGAGCGAAATAGGTTTTTAAACCATAAATATATTTCTAACCCTAACCCTAACCATAAAACTAAACCCTAACCCTAACCCTAAACCATGAATACGTTTCTATAACTAACCTTAACACGAAATACATTTCTAATACTAACGCTAACCCTAACAATAAATACATTTCTAACCCTAAACCTAACCCTAACCCTAACCCTAAATACGTGCCGATTTCTGCCCTAACCCTAAACCTAACCCTAACCTTAACCCTAACCCTAACCCAAATCCTAACCCTAACCCTAAACCTAACCCTTACCCTAACTCTAAACCTAACCCTAACCCTATCCCTAACACAACTCTAACCCAAAACCTAACCCTAACCCTAACCCTAAATACTTGCCAATTTCTGCCGATTTCTGTCCTGCCGATTTCTGCCGATTTCTGCCCTAACACTAACCCTAACCCTAACAATAAATACTTTTCTAACCTTAACCCTAACTCTAACCCTAACCTTAACCCTAACAGTAAATATATGCCGATTTCTGTCCTACCCTAACCCTAAACCTAACCCTAACCCTAACAATAACCCTAACCCTAACCCTAAACCCTAATGCGACCCCTAAAACTAAACCTAACCCTATCCCTAACCCTAACCTTAACCATAACCCTAAATACTGTCAAACCCTAAACTTATCCCTAACCCTAAATATGTTTTTAAAACATAAATATGCTTCTAACCCTAACACTAACCATAAATCTAACTCTAACACTAACCTTAACCCTAACCCTAACTCTAACCCTTACCCTAACCCTAACCCTAAATACCCTAACCCTAATCCTAACACTAACCTTAACCCTAACCCTAAAATACGTGCCGATTTCTGTCCGTCACTTTAACACTAACCCTAACCCTAACCATAACCCTAAACCCTAACCATAACCCTAACCCTAACCCAAATGCTAAATAGGATTTTAAACCTTAAATACATTTCTAATCCTAACCCAACCATAAAGCTAACTCTAACCCTAACCATAAACCTAACCCTAACTCTTATCCTAATCCTAACATTAAATACTTTTCTTACTCTAACCCTAAATATGTTTCTAAACCTAAATATGTTTCTAACTGTAACCCTAGATATGATTCAAACCCTAACACTTACCATAACACTAACACTAACCCTAAATATTTTTCTAACCCGAACCCTAACACTGATTACGTTTCTTTACCAAACCCTAACACTATATTTTTCTCACCCTAACCCTTACCCTAAATCTAACCTGAACCCTAACATTAACCTTAACCCTTACCCTATACGTAACACTAAATATGTGTTTAAACCTAACGCTAACCGTAACACTAACCCTAACCCTAAATACGTGCCATATTCTGTCCTACCGATTTCTGCCGATTTTTGTCTAATTCTGTCCTGTCCTGTCCAAACCTAACCTTATCGATACCCCTAAATACGTTTCAAACCCGAAATGCATTTCTAACCATAACCCTATGCATAACCCTAATTCTAACCCTAACCCTAAACCAAACCCTAACTCTAACCAAGACCCTAACCCTAACCCTAAATATGTTTCTAACTCTCACCCTAAATACGATTCTAACACTAACACTAACACTAACACTAACCCTAAATACGTTTCTAACACTAAACTAACCCTCATTATGTTTCTATCCCTAACCCTAACAATAAATACGTGCCGATTTCTGTCCTGTACTGTCAAGCACTAAACCTATCCCAAACCCTAAATAGGTTTTTAAACTAAAATTACGTTTCTAAACCTAACCATAACCATAAACCTAACTCTAACCCTAACCCTAACCCTAACTCTAACCCTAACCCTAAATATGTTTCTAAACCTAACCCTAATTGTGTTTCTATCCCTAATCCTAATATTAAATACTTTTCTAACCGTAAACCTAACCCTAAATCTAAACCTAACCCTAAACATACCACTTACCTGAACCCTAACATTAAATATGGTTTTAAACCTAACGCTAACCCTAACCTTAACCCTAGCCCTAACCCTAAACCTAACTCTAACACAAACTTTAACCGTAACCCTAACCCTAACCATAAAACTAAACCTTAACCCTAACCCTAAATACTGTCAAACCCTAACCTTATCCCTAACCCTAAAAAGGTTTTTAAATATAAATATATTTCTAACCCTAACTCTAACCATTAACCTAACTCTAACACTAACCCTAACCCTAACACTAAAGCTAACACTAAACCTAACCCTAACCCTAACCATATACCTAAACCTAACCCTAAATCAAATCCTTACCTTAACCCTAACCCTATCTCTAACCCTAAATATGAGCCGATTTCTGTCCAAATCTTAACCCTAATTTGAACCCTAACACCAACCATAACCATAACCATAACACTAAATATGTGCCGATTTCTGCCGGTTTCTAACTCTAACCCAAAATACCATTCAAACCCTAAAAATAACAATAACACTAACCCTAACTTTAAATAAGTCTTTAACCCTAAACCAAACAATAATTGTGTTTCTATCCCTAACCCAAACACTAAATACTTTTCTAACCCTAACCCTAAATACGTGCCGAACCCTAACCCTAAATACTAATGCTAACCCTAACACTGAACTTAACCCTAACCCTAACCCTAAATACTGTCAAACCCTAAACTTATACCTAACCCTACATACATTTTTAAAACATAAATATGTTTCTAACCCTAACTCTAACCATAAACCTAACTCTAACACTAACTCTAAACCTAACCCTAACCCTTAATATGTGCCGAATTCTGTCCTACACTAACCCTAACCCGAACCCTAATCCTAGCACTAACCCTAACCCTAACCCTAAACCCTAATGCTAACCCTAACCCTAACCTTAACCCTAAACCTAACCCTAATTCTAACCATAAACCTAACTCTAACACTAACCTTAACCCTAACCCTAACTCTAACCCTAACTCTAACCCTAACCCTAATCCTAACCCTAAATAAGTGCAGATTTCTGTCCTGTACTGTCAAACCATGAACCTACCACTAAACCTAAATAGGTTTTTAAACCATAAATACGTTTCTGACACTAAATCTAACTATAACCCTAACTCTAATGCTAACCCTAACATTAACCCTAACTCTAACATTAAACAAAACCATAAATACGTTTCTAACCCTTACCAGAATTGTGTTTCTATCCCTAATCCTAATATTAAATACTTTTCTAACCCTAACCCTAACCCTAAATCTACCCCTAACGCTAACCCTAACCGTAACCCTAATCCTACACCTAAAACTAAATATGGTTTTAACCCTAACGCTAACCCTAACCTTAACCATAACCATAAATATGTGCCGATTTATCCCGATTTCTGTCCTTCCTAACATTAACCCTAAGCCAAACTCTAACCCTAACTCTAAATATGTTTGTGAACCTAACTATAACCCTAACCATAACTATAACCCTATACCTAAGCCCTAAACATAAACCTAAATACATTTCTATCCGTACCCGTAACCCTAACCTTATCCCTAACCCTAACCGTAAATACTGCAAACCCTAAACTTATCCCTAACCGTATATACGTTTTTAAAATGTAAATATATTTCTAACCCTAACTCTAACCATAAACCTAACTCTAACACTAAACTTAACCCTAACCTAACCCTAACAATACATACATTTCTAACCCTAACCCTAACCCTAACCCTAACCCTAATGCTGACCCTAACCCTAACCCTAAATACTCTCAAACCCTAAACTTATCCCTAACCCTAAATAGATTTTTAAAATATAAATCTTTCTAACCCTAACTCTAACCATAAACCTAACTCTAACACTAACCTTAACCCTAACCCTAACTCAAACCCTAGCTCTTACCCTAACATTAACCTTAACCCTAACCCTAAATACATTTTTAACCCTACCCCTACCCCTAACTCTAACACTAACCCCTAACCCCAACCCGAAACCAAACCCTAACCCTTACCTTACCCAAACCCTAACTCTAACCCTAACGCTAAATATGTGCCAATTTCTGTCCTACCCTAACCCTAACCCTAACCCTAAATATGTGCCAATTTCTGTCCTACCCTAACCCTAACCCTAAATATGTGCCAATTTATGTCCTACCCTAACCCTAACCCTAAATATGTGCCAATTTATGTCCTACCCTAACCCTAACCCTAACTCGAACCCTAACCATAACCATGAACCTAACCATAACCATAACCCTAACCCTAACCGTAAATTCGTTACTAACCCTAACCCTCACTTTAACTCTGACCCTAACCATAACCCTAATCCCTAACCCTAATCCTAACCCTAACCCTAAATACCCTAACCCTAACACTAACACTAAAGCTAATACTAAACCTAACCCTAACCCTAACCATAAACCTAAACCTAACCCTAAATCTAACCCTAACCCTAACCCTAACCCTAAATATGTGCCGATTTCTGCCGATTTCTGTCCTACCCTAACCCTAACCCTAACCCTAATGATAACCCTAACACTAACCCTAACCGTAACCCTAAATACTGTCAAACCCTAAACTTATCCCTAACCCTAAATACGTTTTTAAAACATAAATGTTTCTACCCTAACTCTAACCATAAACCTAACTCTAACACTAACCTTAACCCTAACCCTAACTCTAACCCAAACCCTAACCCTAAACCTAACCCTAACCCTTAATACCCTAACCCTAACACTAAAGCTAACACTAAACCTAACCCTAAACCTATCCATAAACCTAAACGTAACCCTAAATCTAACCCTAATCTTAATCCTAAACCTAACCCTATCTCTAACCCTAAATATGTGCCGATTTCTGTCCTAACCTTAACCCAAATCCTAACCCTACCCTAACTCTAACCCTAAATATGTGCCGATTTCTGACGGTTTCTAACTCTAACCCAAAATACGATTCAAACCCTAAAACCAACACTAACACTAACCCTAACTTTAAATAAGTCTCTAACCGTAAACCTAACCCTAATTGCGTTTCTATCCCTAACCCAAACACTAAATATGTTTCTAACCTAAAACCCTAACCCTCACTTTAACCCTTACCCTAACCCTAACCCTAACACTAAACCTAAATATGTGCAGATTTCTGCCAATTTCTGTCCTACCGATTCCTGCCGATTTTTGCCGATTTCTGTCCTGTACTGTCAAACCATAAACCTACCACTAAACCTAAATAGGTTTTTAAACCATAAATACGTTTCTAACCCTAAATCTAACCATAACCCTAACTCTAACGCTAACCCTAACACTAACCCTTGTGACATGGAAATCACTTTAAAAGATTGATATATATTAATTTAAGGTCGCCAAGGAATTCAGCTATGTAATTCCTAAATGAAAACTCAAGTCAGCCGTCAACCTTTTATAGAGTTTAATTACAAACAGGAAGAAGAAAGGAATTAGAGAGAGAGAGAGAGAGAGGGGAGAGAAGTGAATAGGGCTTAAATACCTCCTCTGTTTAGGCTGGGCCAAAAGGCCCAAGCCCTTATATAGCTTGGGCAAAGAAAGGAGATCAGTCCCTATTACTCACGTGACCAAAATGGAGAAACAGTCTCCCGGGCCTCCACCTCCAGCTTCCTTCAGAGCAAGCTTCTCAGAGCACCTCTCCAACCACTCAGAGCCAAAACTCTCCAACCAACCCCCTCAGTCCTCAGACCCCTCTATCTTTAAGGAAACTATCCAAGTTCCCTCCCCTCTGTTCTCAATCTACCAATCACTGTCCATCATTTTCCCTGTGCCAATGGTGGCTCTAGGTTAACCCAGGACTGCCCAGAGGTCTGTGGCTTTGTACATGTCTATTGGAGGTCATATTCTCAAATAATTAAATTTTGATCTATGCTGCTGCAGCCCTTCCTAAATCCTGTTAGGACTGAGTGGAGTGGAAATTCTATTTTCCAAGAGCTGTTTCTGTCATTCCAAGTATCTCTATTGTATCAATTCTAAAATCAATCATGACTCAAAGAAATTTCTGTTCTGTGCTTAAGCATAGGTCAAAGTCCTTTCCATTGTTCAGCAAAAGGTTTCTGTCCTAAAGTAATCTTAAGAAGGGAGGAGGAGGAACCTCCCATGCCAATGGGGTTCACGTTCCAATGGCCAAGACCCACTATCAATAGGAAATTTTTCAAGTATGAAATTTCCCAATGGTGAAATTTCCAACATTTATGAGTCTAAGAAATTTTAAGGTTTACACTCTAACTCTAACATTAACCCAAACTATAAATACGTTTCTAACCCTTACCAGAATTGGGTTTCTATCCCTAACCCTAACATTAAATACTTTTCTAACCCTAACCCTAAGCCTAAATCTATCCCTAACACTAACACTAACCGTAACCCAAATCCTACACCTAAAACTAAATATGGTTTTAACCCTAACCTTAACCCTAATCCTAAATATGTGCTGATTTGTCCCGATTTCTATCCTACTTAACATTAACCATAAGCCAAACTCTAACCCTAACTTTAAATATGTTTCTGAACCTAACTATAACCCTAACCATAACTATAACCCAATCCCTAAGCCCTAAACCTAAGCCTAAATACATTTCTAACCCTACCCCTAACCCTAACCCAAACCCTAACCCTAAAAGTAAATACTGTCAAACCCTAAACTTATCCCTAATCCTAAATAGGTTTTAAAAATGTAAATATGTTTCTAACCATAACCTTAAACTAACCCTAACTCTAACACTATCCCAAACCATAAATAAGTTTCTAACCCTTACCATATTTGGGTTTCTATTCCTAACCCTAATATTAAATACTTTTCTAACCCTAACCCTAAGCCTAAATCTACCCCTAACACTAACCCTAACTGCAAGCCTAATCCTATACCTAAAACTAAATATGGTTTTAACCCTAACGCTAACCCTAAACTTAACCCTAACCCTAAATATATGCCGATTTATCAGGATTTCTATCCTACCTAATATTAACCCTAAGCCAATCTCTAAACCTAACTCTATATATGTTTCTAAACCTAACTATAACCCTAACCATAACTAAACCCTATCCCTAAGCCCTTAACCTAAGCCTAAATACATTTCCAACCCTACCAGTAACCCTAACCCTAACCTTAATCCTAATAGTAAATACTGTCAAACCCTAAACTTATCCCTAACCCTATATAGGTTTTTAAAACATAAATGTGTATCTAACCCTAACTCTAACCATAAACCTAACTCTAACACTAACCTTAACCCTAAGCCTAAATCTAACCTTAACTCTAACCCTAACATTAAACCTAACCCTAAATATCTGCCGATTTATCCTGATTTCTGTCCTAACATTAACCCTAAGCCAAACTCTAAACCTAACTCTATATATGTTTCTGAACCTAACTATAACCCTAACCATATCTATAACCCTATCCCTAAGCCCTTAAACTAAGCCTAAATACATTTCTAACACTACCCCTAACCCTAACCATAATCCTAACAGTAAATACTGTCAAACCCTAAAATTATCCCTAACCCTAAATAGATGTTTAAAATATAAATATGTTTCTAACCCTAACTCTAACCATAAACCAAACTCTAACACTAACCTTAACCCTAACCCTAACCCTAACAATACATAAAATTCTAACCCTAACCCTAACCCGAAACCTAACCCTAACCCTAAACCCTAATGCTAACCCTAACCCTAACCCTAACCCTAAATACTCTCAAACCCTAAACTTATCCCTAACCCTAAATAGATTTTTAAAATATAAATATGTTTCTAACCCAAACTCTAACCATAAAACTAACTCTAACACTAACCTTAACCCTAACCCTAATTCAAAACCTAGCTCTAACCCTAACATTAACCTTAACCCTAACCGTAACCCTAACCATAACGATAACACTAAAGCTAACACTAAACCTAACTCTAACCCAAACCATAAACCTAAACCTAACCCTAAATCTAACACGAACCTTAACCATAACCCTAACTCTAACCTTATCACAAATACTAAATAGGTTTTTAAACCATAAATACATTTCTAATCCTAACCCAACCATAAAGCTAACACTAACCCTACCCCAAACTCTAACCCTAAAATACGTGCCAATTTCTGTCCATCACTTTAACCCTAACCCTAACCCTAAATACTGTCAAACCCTAAACTTATCTCTAACACTAAATACGTTTTTAAAACATAAATATGTTTCTAAGCCTAACTCTAACCATAAACCTAACTCTAACACTAACCTTAACACTAACCCTAACCCTAAATACGTTTTTAAAACATAAATATGTTTCTAACCCTAACTCTAACCATAAACCTAACTCTAACACTAACCTTAACCCTATCCCTAAATCTAACCCTAACTCTAACCCTAAAGCTAACCCTAATCTTAACCCTAACCCTAAATATGTGCCGATTTATCCCGATTTCTGTCCTACGTAACATTAACCCTAAGCCAAAATCTAACCCTAACTCTAAATATGTTTCTGAACTTAACTATAACCCTAACCATAACTATAACCCTATCCCTAAACCCTAAACCTAAATACATTTCTAACCCAAACCAAAACCCTAAAACTAACACTTACCATAACACTAAGCCCTAACCCTAACCCTAAATACATTTTTAACCCTACCCCTACATCTACCCCTAACACTAACCCCTAACCCTAACCAAAAACCAAACCCTAACCCTTACCCTAACCCAAACCCTAACTCTAACCCTAACGCTAAATATGAGCCAATTTCTGTCCTAGCATAACCCTAAACCTAACCGTAACCCTAACCATAAACATAACCCTAGCCCTAACAATAACCCTAACCCTAAATTCGTTTCTAACCCTAACCCTAACCCTAACCCTCACTTTAACTTTAACCCTAACCATAACCATAACCCTAATCCCTAACCCAAATCCTAACCCTAACCCTAACCCAAACCCATGCTACCCCTTACCCTACCCCTAAATACCCTAACCCTAACCCTTAACCCTAACCCTACAACTAACACTAATCCTAACCCTAACCCTAAATCTAACCCTAACGTTAACCCTAACCCTATCTCTAACCCTTAATATGTGCCGATTTCTGTCCTACCCTAACCCTAACCCTAACCCTAATGATATCCCTAACACTAAACCTAACCCTAACCATAACCCTAAATACTGTCAAACCCTAAACTTATCCCTAACCCTAAATACGTTTTTTAAAACATAAATATGTTTCTAACCCTAACTCTAACCATAAACCTAACTCTAGCACTAACCTTAACCCTAACCCTAACTCTAACCCTAACTCTAACCCAAACCCTAACCCTAAACCTAACCCTAACCCTTAATACCCTAACCCTAACACTAAAGCTAACACTAAAGCTAACCCTAAACCTATCCATAAACCTAAACGTAACCCTAAATCTAACCCTAATCTTAATCCTAAACCTAACCCTATCTCTAACCCTAAATATGTGCCGATTTCTGTCCTAACCTTAACCCAAATCCTAACCCTACCCTAACTCTAACCCTCAATATGTGCCGATTTCTGACGGTTTCTAACTCTAACCCAAAATATAATTCAAACCCTAAAACCAACACTAACACTAACCCTAACTTTAAATAAGTCTCTAACCGTAAACCTAACCCTAATTGCGTTTCTATCTTCTGTCCTACCGATTCCTGCAGATTTTTGCCGATTTCTGTCCTGTACTGTCAAACCATAAACCTACCACTAAACCTAAATAGGTTTTTAAACCATAAATACGTTTCTAACCCTAAATCTAACCATAACCCTAACTCTAACGCTAACCCTAACACTAACCCTTGTGACATGGAAATCACTTTAAAAGACTGATATATATTAATTTAAGGTCGCCAAGGAATTCAGCTATGTAATTCCTAAATGAAAACTCAAGTCAGCCGTCAACCTTTTATAGAGTTTAATTACAAACAGGAAGAAGAAAGGAATTAGAGAGAGAGAGAGAGAGAGGGGAGAGAAGTGAATAGGGCTTAAATACCTCCTCTGTTTAGGCTGGGCCAAAAGGCCCAAGCCCTTATATAGCTTGGGCAAAGAAAGGAGATCAGTCCCTATTACTCACGTGACCAAAATGGAGAAACAGTCTCCCGGGCCTCCACCTCCAGCTTCCTTCAGAGCAAGCTTCTCAGAGTACCTCTCCAACCACTCAGAGCCAAAACTCTCCAACCAACCCCCTCAGTCCTCAGACCCCTCTATCTTTAAGGAAACTATCCAAGTTCCCTCCCCTCTGTTCTCACATCTACCAATCACTGTCCATCATTTTCCCTGTGCCAATGGTGGCTCTAGGTCAACCCAGGACCGCCCAGAGGTCTGTGGCTTTGTACATGCCTGTTGGAGGTCATATTCTCAAATAATTAAATTTTGAACAATTAACTCGATATTATTATACAGGAGATTATAAAAGAAAATTGCCCTCACGTTTTGGAGCAAGGGGGCAAAATAGAAATAGAAAGGATTCATAGAACACCTTCTATACTAAATCCCCAAAAGACAACCCCTAGGAATGTAATTGCCAAATTCAAGAGCTTCCAAGTAAAGGAGAAAATCCTACAAGAAGCCAAGAAGAAGAGCTTCAGATATAAGGGGGCTCCCATAAGGATCACACATGACTTAGCGGCTAACACACTAAGAGACCTCAAAGCATGGAACACGATATTTAGAAAGGGAAGAGAGCTGGGTCTCCAACCAAGAATCAACTACCCAGCAAAACTGACTATATACTTCCAGGGGAAAGTATGGGCATTCAACAAAATGGAAGATTTCCAACCATATGCTAAGAAAAGACCAGAGCTCTGTGGAAACTTCGATATCCAAGCACAGAAAGCAAGAGAAACATGAAAAGGTAAATATTCAAGAAAGGGAAAAGGAGATAAATCTTATCTTTTTCTTTAAGTCAAACTCTCTTCTATAAGGACTACATTTACATCAAATTATATATATTAATATGTGGGGAAAATGTTTTGTGTAACTCTCATAAATTGTATCATCATAAGAGTAGTTAAAAGAAACATGCATAGGGAAAGATCGGGGCATTAAGAAGATTTGGGGAAAATTGGGGCAAAGAAAGGAAAAGGGAGGGGGGAACCACGATAATACTAAGATTAACTTCAAGTAATAGGGGGGGAATCAATAGAATAATCTTTCCCATATAAAGATACACATGGGAAGGGGAGGGGAAGAACTCTCATATAAGAAGGAGAGGAAGAGAGTGTGAAGTGGAATTACTTAAACCTTACTCTCAGTGAAATCAAATCTGAGAGGGAAGAACATCTAGATCCAGTGGGATCCTGAATTCTATCTTATCCATTAGGGCAAGAAAGGAAAATCAGGGAGGGGGAGGGAGGAGGGAGTACAAAAAGGGAGGGAAGGAGGGGGTGGAAGGGAGCATAAAAAGGGAGGGGCTAGAAAGGGAAGCATCACAAGGGAGGGGACTCCGGGGACTGACCTAAAGTAAATCACTGGTTCAAAAGGAGAAAGCTAAAGAAGAAAGGTCAGAACTAGGGGAAGATATCAAAATGCCAGCGAATCCACAAATAACAATCATAACTTTGAACGTGAATGGGATGAACTGGCCCATAAAACGTAGACAAAGAGCAGATTGGATTAGAACCCAAAACCCTACCATATGTTGTCTTCAAGAAACACATATGAGACGGGTTGACACTCATAAGGTTAGAATTAAAGGTTGGAGTAAGACCTTTTGGGCCTCAACTGATAGAAAGAAGGCAGGAGTTGCAATCATGATATCTGACAAAGCCAAAGCACAAATACACCTGATCAAAAGGGATAGGGAAGGTAAATATATTCTGCTAAAAGGGAGTATAGACAATGAGGAAATATCACTAATCAACATGTATGCACCAAATGGTATAGCATCCAAATTTTTAATGGAGAAACTAGGAGAATTGAAGGAGGAAATAGATAGGAAAACCATATTAGTGGGAGACTTGAACCAACCACTATCAAATTTAGATAACTCAAACCAAAAAATAAACAAGAAAGAGGTAAAAGAGGTGAATGAAATTTTACAAAAATTAGAGTTAATAGACATATGGAGAAAAATAAATAGGGACAAAAAAGAATACACCTTCTTTCCAGCGTCACATGGCACATTCACAAGAATAGATCATACACTAGGTCATAGAAACATGGCACTCAAATGCAGAAAAGCAGAAATATTAACTGCAGCCTTTTCAGATCACAAGGCAATTAAAATATTGATTGGCAAGGGTACATGGAGACCCAAATCAAAAATTAATTGGAAATTAAATAACATGATACTCCAAAATCGGTTAGTTGGAGAAAAAATCATAGAAACAATTAACAATTTCGTTGAAGAAAATGACAATGGCGAAACATCCTTTCAAACCTTATGGGATGCAGCCAAGGCAGTACTTGGAGGAAAATTCATATCCCTGAGTGCATATATTAACAAATTAGGGAGGACAGAGACCAAGGAATTGGAAATGCAAATCAAAAAACTTGAGAATGAACAAATTAAAAACCCCCAGAAGAAAACCATACTTGAGATCCTAAAAATTAAGGGAGAAATTAATAAAACAGAAAGTGACAGAACTATTAAGCTAATAAACAAGACTAGAAGCTGGTACTTTGAAAAAACAGACAAAATAGACAAAGTACTGGTTAATTTAATTAAAAAAAGGAAAGAAGAAAGGCAAATTAACAGCATCAAGGATGAAAAGGGGGATCTCACCTCCACTGAAGAGGAAATTAAGGCAATCATTAAAAACTACTTTGCCCAACTATATGGCAATAAATATACCAACCTAGGTGATATGGATGAATATTTACAAAAATATAAATTGCCTAGACTAACAGAAGAAGAAATAGTTTTCTTAAATCATCCCATATCAGAAAAAGAAATCCAACAGGCCATCAAAGAACTACTTAAGAAAAAATCCCCAGGGCCTGATGGATTCAACGGCGCATTCTATCAAACATTCAGAGAACAGTTAATCCCAATACTATACAAACTATTTGACATAATAAGCAAAGAGAGAGTTCTACCAAACTCCTTTTATGACACAAGCATGGTACTGATTCCAAAACCAGGCAGGCCAAAAACAGAGAAAGAAAATTAAACACCAATCTCCCTAATGAATATAGATGCAAAAATCTTAAATAGGATACTAGCAAAAAGACTCCAGCAAGTGATCAGAAGGATCATCCACCATGATCAAGTAGGATTTATACCAGCCATGCAGGGCTGGTTCAACATTAGGAAAACTATCCACATAATTGACCACGTCAACAAGCAAACCAACAAGAACCACATGATTATCTCAATAGATGCAGAAAATCCTTTGATAAAATACAACACCCATTCCTCTTAAAAACACTAGGAAGTATAGGAATAGAGCGGTCGTTCCGAAAAATAATGAACAGTATATATTATCAGCTAATATCATCTGCAATGGGGATACACTAAATCCATTCCCATTAAGATCAGGAGTGAAACAAGGATGCCCATTATCACCTCTATTACTTGACATTGTATTAGAAACACTAGCAGTAGCAATTAGAGAAGAAAAAGAAATTGAAGGCATCAAAATAGGCAAGGAGGAGACCAAATTATCGCTCTTTGCAGATGACATGATGGTCTATTTAAAGAATCCTAGAGAATCAACCAAAAAGCTAATTGAAATAATCAACAACTTTAGCAAAGTTGCAGGATACAAAATAAACCCACATAAGTCATCAGCATTTCTATATAATTCCAACACAGCTCAGCAGCAAGAACTAGAAAGAGAAATCCCATTCAAAATTACCCTAGACAAAATAAAATACTTAGGAATCTATCTCCTGAGACAAACACAGGATCTATATGAACACTACTACAAAACACTTTTCACACAACTAAAACTAGACTTGAACAATTGGAAGAACATTAACTGTCATGGGTAGGACGAGCCAATATTATAAAAATGACCTTCCTACCCAAACTCATCTATCTATTTAGTGCCATATCCATTGAACTTCCAAAAAATTTTTTTTACTCATTTAGAAAAAACCATAACAAAGTTCATTTGGAATAACAAAAGATCAAGGATATCCAGGGAAATAATGAAAAAAAATAGAAAGGAAGGGGTTCTTGCAGTCCCAGATCTCAGACTATAGAACAAAGCAGCGGTCATCAAAACAATTTGGTACTGGCTAAGAGACAGAAAGGAGGATCAGTGGAATAGACTCGGGGCAAGTGACCTCAGCAAGACAGTATATGACAAACACAAAGACCCCAGCTTTGGGGACAAAAATCCACTATTTCAAAAAACTGCTGGGAAAGTTGGAGGACAGTGTGGGAAAGATTGGATTAAATCAACACCTCACACCCTACACCAAGATAAATTCAAAATGGGTGAATGACTTGAACATAAAGAAGGAAACTATAAGAAAATGAGGCAAACACAGAATAGTATACACGTCAGACCTTTGGGAAGGGAGAGGCTTTAAAACTAAGCAAGACTTAGAAAGAGTCACAAAATGCAAAATAAATAATCTGGACTACAGCAAATTAAAAAGTTTTTGTACCAACAAAACCAATGTAATCAATAAAATCAGAGGGGAAGCAACACATTGGGAAACAGTCTTCATAAAAACCTCTGACAAAGGTTTAATTACTCAAATTTACAAAGAGCTAAATCAATTGTACCAAAAATCAAGCCATTCTCCAATTGGTAAATGGGCAAGGGACAGGAACAGGCAGTTCTCAGCCAAAGAAATCAAAATTCTTAATAAGCACATGAAAAAGTGTTCTACATGTCTTATGATCAGAGAGCTGCAAATCAAAACAACCCTGAGGTATCACCTCACACCTAGCAGATCGGCTAACATGACAGCAAAGGAAAGTAATGAATGTTGGAGGTGATGTGGCAAAGTAGGGACATTAATTCATTGCTGGTGGAGTTGTGAATTGATCCAACCATTCTGGAGGGCAATTTGGAACTATGCCCAAAGGGCGCTAAAAGACTGTCTGCCCTTTGATCCAGCTATAGCACTGCCTTGGAGACTGGAACGACCTCCAGGAAGCGATGCAGAGCAAGAGGAGCAGAACCAGGAGAACATTGTACACAGAGACTAATACCTTGTGGTATAATCGAAGGCCATGGCCTTCTCCATTAGTATCAATGCAATGTCCCTGAACAATCTGCTGGGATCTAAGAAACACTATCTACGAGAAGAGGATAAACTATGGGAGGAAAAACACGGAGGAAAAGCAACTGGAGAAATTTGGAGGAGCAAAAGGGGAAACGTGCTGGCAATTAGCGAGTGCCCTGGTGGAGGGCAACCTGACATGTCTTCCGGGCTCGTTTCCTCCCCTCGCCAAACTCCCCCGCCCGCTCCAACAACCTCCGTGGGCTGGCACTGAGGCTCAGAGATACAGGCTCACAAAAGACCCATAGTGAAGAAGACGGAGTCATTTTCTAAGGGGCTGAAGGACTTACCTCAGAAGTTGTATCAAAGAGAGTTACATTTCCTCCTCGGAAAACCCAGAGAACCTAGAAGGAACCGCCCCCTTAGCAACGCCAAACAAAGATTCCGATTGGACAACGGACACGCCCATGAACTGCACAGCCGACCTTTCCAATGAGGAAAGCAGTGGGGGAGGCCGTGGGAGACCTTGGAAGGGACCACAAGTTGGGGTGAGGTGGCTGCAGGCCCCAGATGCACAAGCCACACCTCGACCCCGGGAAACCGAGGATTAACAGGAGAAACGTGCTGGCAATTAGCGAGTGCCCTGGCGGAGGGAAACCTGACATGCCTTCCGGACTCGTTTCCTCCCCTCGCCAAACTCCCCCGCCCGCTCCAACAACCTCCGTGGTCTGGCACTGAGGCTCAGAGATACAGGCTCACAAAAGACCCATAGTGAAGAAGACGGAGTCATTTTCTAAGGGGCTGAAGGACTTACCTCGGAAGTTGGATCAAAGGGAGTTACATTTCCTCCTTGGAAAACCCAGAGAACCTAGAAGGAACCGCTCCTGTAGCAAGGCCAAACAAAGATTTCGATTGGACAACGGACACGCCCATGAACTGCACAGTGGACTGTTCCAAAGGCGAAAGCTGTGGGGGGCGGGGAGGTGGGAGGTCGTGGGAGGGAGATGGCCACTACAAAGAGCACAGCTATGAATATTCTCGTACAGGTCTTTTTCTCCATTATCTTTTTGGGGTACAAGCCCAGCAGTGCTATGGCTGGATTAAAGGGTAGACATTCTTTTGTCGCCTTTTGGGCATTTGGGCATTCAAATTGCCCTCCAGAATGGTTGGATCCGTTCACAACTGCACCAGCAATTAATTAATGTCCCTATTTTGCCACATTCCCCTCCAGCATTCATTACTTTCCTTTGCTGTCATGTTAGCCAATCCGCTAGGCATGAGGTGATACCTCAGAGTGGTTTTGATTTGCATCTCACTGATTATAAGAGTTTTAGAACACTTCTTCATGTGTTTATTAATAGTTTTGATTTCTTTATCTGAAAACTGCCTATCCATGTCCCTTCCCCATTTATCAATTGGAGAATGGCTTGATTTTTTTGTACAATTGATTTAGCTCTTTATAAATTGGAGCAATTATACCTTTGTCAGAAGTTTCTATGAAGATTTTTTCCCCAATTTGTTGTTTCCCTTCTGAATTTAGTTACATTGGTTTTGTTTGTTAAAAGCTTTTTAATTAGATGTAGTCAACATTATTTATTTTAAGTTTTGTGATTCTTTCTATGTCTTGCTTGGTTTTAAAGTCTTTCCCCTCCCAAAGGTCTGACATGTATAGTATTCTGTGTTTACCCAATTTACTTATCGTTTCCTTCTTTATGTTTAAGTCATTCACCCATTTTGAATTTATCTTGGTGTAGGGTGTGAGGTGTTGATCAATTCCTAATCTCTCCCACACTGTCTTCCAAATTTCCCAGTAGTTTTTATCAAATAGTGGATTTCTGTCCCAAAAGGTGGGATTTTTGGGTTTATCGTATACTGTCTTGCTGAGGTCGCTTGCCCCCAGTCTATTCCATTGATCCTCCTTTCTGTCTCTTAGCCAGTAGCAAATTGTTTCGATGACAGCTGCTTTGTAATATAGTTTAAGGTCTGGGACTGCAAGGCCCCTATCATTTATGGTTTTGTTTTTCATTATTTCCCTGGATATCCTTGATCTTTTGTTATTCCAAATGAACTTTGTTATGGTATTTACTAAATCAGTAAAGAAAATTTTTGGGAGTTCAATGAGTATGGCACTAAATAGATAAATGAGTTTGGGTGGGATGGTCATTTTTATTATATTGGCTCGTCCTACCCATGAGCAGTTAATGTTTTCCCAATTGCTCAAGTTTAGTTTTAGTTGTGTGGAGAGTGTTTTGTAGCTGTTTTCATATAGTTCCTGTGTTTGTTTCCGGAGATAGATTTCTAGGTATTTTATTTTGTCTAAGGTGATTTTGAATGGGATTTCTCTTTCTAGTTTTTGCTGCTGTAGCAGTCTCCAGTGAGAAGTTACGAAAAGAATTGATAGAATCAGTTAAAGCCATAAAAGTTGAAAGAGTAATCGTAATATACAAGTGTCAGTAGAAGTAGGGAAATGTGGGGTCAGAACCTGAGAAACAGCTCAACTCTCCACATTTTGTGCAGTATTCTGCCCAGATTCCATGTGATCCGAATTGCTGGTAATATTCTGTTTTCTTTTTACTTTGTTTCATAGGTTGCTCTATGAAATGCCATTCTTCTTTAGTAAATACTCCTCGTTCTGAAATGTTAGGACAACAGTTCAATATAACTTTAAGTAAGGCCTTGAGCTAACCTTCTGAAATCTTAATTCTTACTTTTAAGGACTTTACAGTCCTTAAGCCAGCAGGAATCCTCCTTTGGGGCAGCCCTAGAGCCTAGCACTGCAGTCAGTAAATGGTGATCCTTTGCTTACTTACATTGTCTCTGGGTCTCCATTCTTGGCGGATTTTCCTGAACCCTACACCCTTCGTTTACTGTGTCTCTCTCCCTCTCCATTTCTCTCTCCCTCCCTCCCATCTGTGTCTTCTTCTCACTGTCACTTGTCCTCTCTGCCTTATCATCTCTGTGTCTATCCTCTATCTCCATTTTTAATACATCTCATTCTGTTTCTGTCTCTCCCAATCACTCTCTGTCTCTGTGTGCTTTTCTCTGTATCTTACCCTCTGTTTTTTCTGATTCTTTTTCCTTCTATCCACTCCTCTCTCCTCTCCCTTGATTGCTCTTTCCCTGCTTTTGGTGTCTTCCTCTTCCTCTCTGTGCCCTCCCTGCCTTACTTCTAGTCTCTGTCTCCATCTCTTTTGCTCTCCCTAAGGACCCTGGGCCCAAAATGGGATCTTGAAGTCTATCTTGTCCTACAGGGTAAGGAAGAAGTGCAAACTAAGGGGGGTAGGGAGGAGGGAGTGAAAAAAGGGAGGGAAGGAGAGAGGGGAGGGAACTTAGCAGACCCTAAAGAAATAAGAAGGGAACAAAAAAAGAGGGCCAGAAAGGGAAGCATATGAAGGGAGGGGAATAGGGGGCTTGACTAAAAGTAAATCACGAGGTTAAAAGGATAAAGCAAAAGATAAAGGACAGAAGTAGGGAAGGATTTCGAAATGCTAGGAAATTCAAAAGTGACAATCATAACTTTGAACGTGAATGGGATGAACTCACCCATAAAATGTAGAAGACAAAGAGAGTGGATTAGAATTCAGAATCCTACCATATGTTATCTACGAGAAACAGACCTGAGGGGGATAGAGACTCACAAGTGTCAGAATTAACCTTTGGGGTAAGACCTATTGGGCCTCAACTGATAGAAAAAAGGCAGGAGTTGCAGTCACAGTATTTGACAAAGTCAAGCTAGACCTGGTTAAAAGGGACAGGGAAGGTAAATACATCCTGAGGAAAGGGATGATCGATAATGAGGAAAAAACACTTATCAACCGGTATGCACTGTGAATCTTAAAATTTCTCAGAGTCTACCTTAGAACATTTGGCTAGCGCTATTCCCCAGTTTAAACAATGAAGGTACTTAAGCAGGAATGTATTGGGAAATTTCAAATTACTTCACCCATAGTTAGGCATACTTTAGGGGAAGGTAAAGTTGTAAAACTCCTTACTGAACGATGAAAAATTACTTAACTCATACTTCGAGTGAGGCAAAAGCCCTTAAGTTAGTTCTATTTTTAGATCTAATACAAAAGGGTAAATAAAGTGGAAGGGGAAGTACATAAAGGAGATTAATTCATTTCTTCATGCTTTAGGGCACTGACAGAATCCCTCCAGGACCCCAAGCTGCTCATGCAGGAGGTAGGATAGAATCCAATTAAACTAAGCCTGAGACTCATTCTGAGGAGACTGCTTCTGAAACATTCAGATGGAGGAGGGAACTGGTGAAAGCAGCTGAGATGCTGCTGGCCTGGTGTCATTAGGAATTCTTACTTAGGTTCCGCTGGGTAGCTCAGTGGATTGAGAGCCAAGCCTAGAGATGGGAGGTCCTAGGTTCAAATCTGGCCTCAGACACTTCCTAGCCTTGTGACCCTGGGCAAGTCACTTGACCCCCATTGCCTAGCCCTTACCACTCTTCTGCCTTGGAGCCAATACACAGTATTGACTCCAAGACAGAAGGTAAGGGTTTAAAAAAAAATCCTTACTTAAACAGATATTATGATGACTTATAAAAAACTGTCTGATTTCTCTTTTAAGACTCAGGTCTAGGCCATATTGGCTTTGAAGCCCTTCATACTTATTCCATTCTTACTCTCTATCTCTTT
The DNA here is from genome assembly GCF_027887165.1 of Monodelphis domestica. NCBI lineage: Eukaryota > Metazoa > Chordata > Mammalia > Didelphimorphia > Didelphidae > Monodelphis > Monodelphis domestica. Next base: position 2,963,251 of record NC_077236.1, read on the forward strand.
CTTTGATTACTCATTGTATTGTTAATTAAAATCTCTACAAAACCCAATTGACTTGGGTATTTAAATAATTGGGAATATTTCCCTGCCGACCACCTTATATTTGATTTTAAACCCAAGACACTGTAGTGAAACATATTTCTGAGGTCAAATTTTACTCAACCTCTCTTTTATCTATCATCATTTATATCTTCCACGATTTTAATCACTACAGTTTAAGACCTCAACCATTTTAAATCTCACACCATAAACGAAAACACACAGAGAAAATCGTCATCCTCGGTTACCGAGAGACGACTACTACTATATTTGACAACGCAGGAGAAATTGGTGAATTTACCTTAGTTTTATGGGGACATTTTCTCTGACTTCTATATTCAATTTCTAGTGGATTTCTAGCCCTGTATTAAAACTGTACTTCTTGGGTAACTACTGACTACAGAGAGAATCCACTTTGTTGAACAATTGCAGCTATTATGAAGTGGAATGCTCAGTGTTCAAAGTTCAAAAAGAGAATTTTCTGTGTACTTCTCCAAAGCTATTTCTGTTTCAGAGCCAGGTCAAAGTGTGGCAGAGATTTCAGTTGTTATATTGCTCAGACCAGAGGCAAAAAGATCTTTGAGTACTTATATATTTTCAACATTCTGGTGACTGGTAAGAGAACATATTTGGTTCACTATCCCACATATTTTATGCCCTTTTCTCTCCCACTCTCTTTTCTTCCCTCTACCCATCTTCAATCCCTCTTTCCCCCTATACCTTTCCCTGCTCTGTCCTTTCGAAGGTTCATTCCCTCTCCTCTTCTTCTACATCCAACCTTTCTCTGATCCATCCTACCCCTCTCCCCTTTTGACTACAACTCCTATCCTTTTCCTACTCTGTGTGCTGTCTCGACCTCTTCATCCCTCTACTCTTCTCCTCCCCTTCTCTCTTTTCTTCAACTGTCTTTCCATTCTTTCATTTCACCCTCTTCTGATTCTCTCTTCTTTCTCCCGTCTTGTCCCCTGATCCGTCACTTTGTCACCCTCCTCACTCCTTCCCCTAAGCCTACCATGTCCTGACCTCTCCTTCCCAACTCCACACTACAGCGCCCCCCATTTCCTCATGGTTCTCCTCTTTCAATGCACTTTTTTTTGATACTCTCTCAGGGCCTTTTCCTTCCTTTGCTTTCTCCCCTCTGTGTACCGCTTCGCCCCCCACCCCCCTCCTTACCTTCCTTCCTCTGTCTTTTCTATTCACCCCTCTCAACCTATTTTTCCACTTCCCATTTGACCGGAGATTCCAAGGGGGAATCCGGTATTTTATTGACACTCTCAGGGGGGAACAGCAATCACACCTCCATGATCAGCAAAGGGACAGAAATCACTGGCTTCTCCGTGGATCGGAGAAATGCGGGAAACAGCCTCGCAATGGACAGGGTTGCTCGAAACAGCACAGGACGACCGCCTCCACCCAGAATTTTCTCACTGGAGCAAACACGAATCCATCCAGACCCATTCTCCGGAAGAGAAAGGGGTCTTCCAGCCTCATTTACAGGAAGGACGGGGGGTGGGGGGTGAGGGGGGTGGAGTTGGGGCAAAATCATGAAATGGTTCAAGTCAACAAAATCAAGTACATTACTGCTCAGGAAAAGAACCACAGGAGGCACTGAGGCTCAGCGATACAAGCTCAAAAAAGACCCATAGTGAAGAAGACGGAATCATTTTCTAAGGGGCTGAAGGACTTACCTCAGAAGTTGTATCAAAGAGAGTTACATTTCCTCCTTGGAAAACCCAGAGAATCTAAAAGGAACCGCCCCCATAGCAATGCCAAACAAAGATTCCGATTGGACAACGGACACGCCCATGAACTGCACAGTGGACTGTTCCAAAGGCGAAAGCCATGGGGGGCAGGGAAGGGGGAGTTCCTGGGAGGGGCCACAAAGAGGCGGAGGAAGAGACCGTGGCTGCAGGCCCCAGATGTAAAACGTTACACCTCCACCCCGGGAAACCGAGGATTAACAGGAGAAACGTGCTGGCAATTAGCGAGTGCCCTGGTGGCGGGCAACCTGACATGACTTCCAGACTCGTTTTCCCCCTCGCCAACCTCCCCAGCCCTCTCCAACAACCTCCGTGGGCTGGCCCAATTATGCTCCAACAATTCCTTTTCGCTCCATCTCATTCTCTTCACCTCCTTCTAGCCGGATTTCTCTGCCCTTCGCCCCCCACCCCCCTTTCCATTCTGTCCCTCCCAACTTTCTCTCCTTTTCTAACCACCCTCTTTCTCAGCTCCTCCCTGACCTCACTCTTATACTTTTTATACTCTTCATCCAGTCTAGCTCTCTTCATCGCTCGAGTCTACCACCGTGGGCCCCCTGCTGAGTACCCCCGCCTTCACCCAGGATTTTGCTATCCGAAGCAAACACGACTTCATCCAGAGACATTTTCCAGAAAGGAAAAGGGTCTTCAAGCCTCTTCTGCAAAAGGGATTCGGGGCTAATGAGCGCAAAAGTCATAAAGGGTTCGGGTCTGCAAAATCAAGTACGTGATGCTCAGGAAAAGAACCACGGAAGGCAGTTGAGGCTCAGAGAGACGAGCTCACAAAAGACCGATAGTGTCAAAGCCAGAGTTGCTTTACAAGGGACTGAAAGGCTTACCTCGGAAGTTGGATCAGAGGGAGTTCAATTTTCTCCCAGGACTACAGGGAGAAAAGAACTGAAAGGAACCGCCCACCTAGCAATGCCAAGCGAAGATTCTGATTGGAAAAGGGACAGGTTAGTGACCCTAGAGTGGACAATTCCAAAGTCCTAAGCAGCGGGGGTGGCGGGGGAATGGGGAGGTGAGAGGCGCCAGGAGCCTGGGTTGGCTGCAGGCCAGAGATACCCAACACCCCACCTCTACCCGGGGAAACCGAGGAGCAAAAGGAGGAACGTGCTGGCAATTAGCGAGTGCCCTGGTGGAGGGCAACCTGACATGTCTTCCGGACTCGTTTCCTCCCCTCGCCAAACTCCCCCGCCCGCTCCAACAACCTCCGTGGGCTGGCCCAATTACCCTCCAACATTTCCCTTTTGGCTCTCTATCTCTTCACCTCCTTTTAGCCGTATTTCTCTGCCTTCAGCCCTCCACCCCACCCACCCCCACACACCCCTCTTTCTATTCTGTCCTTCGCAACTTTCATCTCCTCTGGACCACTGCTTTATAATATAGTCTGAGATCTGGGACTGCCAGGGTCCCTTCCTTTGTATTTTTTTTTTCATTATTTCCCTGGATATCCTTGATTCTTTGTTCTTCCAAAAGAAATTTGTGATGGTTTTTTCTAGATCAGTAACAAAAATTTTTTGGAAGTTCCATGGGTATGTCACTAAATAGATAGATGAAAGTTTGGGTAGGATGGTCATTTTTATTATATTGGCTCGTCCTACCCATGAGCAGTTAATGTTTTTTCAAAGTGTTCGAGTCTAGTTTTAGTTGTGTGGAGAGTGCCTTGTAGTCGTGTTCTTAAAGTTCCTGTGTTTGTCTCCGGAGATAGATTCCTAAGTATTTTATTTTGTCTAAGGTTATTTTGAATGGGATTTCTCTTTCTAGTTCTTGCTGCTGAGCTGTGTTTGGAATATATAGAAATGCTGATGACTCATGCCGGTTTATTCTGTATCCGGCAACTTTGCTAAAGTTGTTGATTTAAGTAGACCATCATGTCATCTGCAAAGAGTGATAATTTGGTCTCCTCCTTGCCTATTTTGATGCCTTCAATTTCTTTTTCTTCTCTAAGTGCTACTGCTAGTGTTTCTAGTACAATGTCAAATAATAGAGGTGATGATGGGCATCCTTGTTTCACTCCTGATCTCAATGGGAATGGATTTAGTGTATCCCCATTGCAGATGATATTAGCTGATGGTTTTAGACCCATAGAGTGAAAGCCAGAGTTGCTTTCCAAGGGGCTGAAAGGCTTACCTCGGAAGTTGGATCAGAGGGAATTCAATTTTCTCCCAGGACTACCGGGAGAAAAGAACTGAAAGGAACCGCCCACCTCTCAATGCCAAGCTAAGATTCTGATTGGACAAGGGACATGTCAGTGACCCTAGAATGGACAATTCCAAAGTCCTAAGCAGCGGGGGTGGCGGGGGAATGGGGAGGTGAGAGGCGCCAGGAGCCTGGGTTGGCTGCAGGCCAGAGATACCCAACACCCCACCTCTACCCGGGGAAACCGAGGAGCAAAGGGAGGAACGTGCTGGCAATTAGCGAGTGCCCTGGTGCAGGGCAACCTGACATGTCTTCCGGACTCGTTTCCTCCCGTCGCCAACCTCCCCAGCCCGGTCCAACAACCTCCCTGGCTGGCCCAATTACCTTCCAACATTTCCCTTTTGGCTCCCTCTCAATCTCTTCACCTCCTTTTAGCCGTATTTCTCTGCCTTCAGCCCACCCCACCCACACACACCCCTCTTTCTATTCTGTCCGTCGCAACTTTCATCTCCTCTCTCTTCTCCTTTTCTATTCCTTCTATTCTATTCTCCTTTTCTATTCACCCTCTTTCTCTGGTCCTCCCTTCCTGCTCCCTTACCTCAGCCTCCTATACTTGTTTGACTCTGTATCCAGTGTTGGTCTCTTCATCCCACTACTCTCATCCTCTGGGAGGGAGGGAGAGGGAAATGGAGAGGGAGAGAGACACAGTAAACAAAGGGTGTAGGGTTGGAGGTAAGAATGCAAGTAAGCAAAGGATCACCTTTTATTTCCTAGCCCACTAGGCACTAGGTCTGCCCAAAGAGAAGTCCTGTTGGCTTGGCTAGGGGAACACCTTTTATAGTATAGGGGGTTAGGATGAAATGTTGAACAGTAGGATGTGGTGATTTGGCAGTTGCAGCTAGCCGAGGGGTTCACAATACAGGGAGTGTCTGCTTAGCTGCTGGAACAGTTAATGCTGTCTTGTGTAAAAGTTTACTCCTGGCCCCCAGAGGGATGTTGTTCTGACCTCCTTGATTCCACACTTCTACTATGTATGAGGAATCTTCCTCATGAGACCATATCCTCATAAGGGCATTCAGTGGGAGACAGAGTTTGATATCGCTTGTGAAGCATATTTGAGTGGAGTGATTGCTGATGTATTGTTAATTCAGAAGTCAACTGGTTTAGTCCTCAGGTACCAAATGACAGTAATTTGTTCAAACCAGTTTGACACCATGATGTCATAATATCACACTCAGGCTTTTGCTGACCAATGTAAAGCCAAATATGATATAGTTCTTCATGGGAATGAAAACATACAAATGAAAAGTTGTAATGTTTTACATCCAGCCACACTATGACCTGATTTGTGTACAAATGTAGAGTCATTACGTGACTAAACTGAAGCAGTCCAATTAATAGAACAAGTAAGGCTGCATTTGAAAGATACACAATTAGACAATCCTGACATTCTACTTTATATAGATGGTTTGTCTTTCATGCAGAATGATATCTTTTATATCACTTGCAAAGAATGATAGTTTCGTCTCTTCATTGTCTATTTTAATACGTTCAATTACTTTTTCTTCTCAAATTGCTACTACTAGTCTTTCTATTACTATGTTAAATAGCAAACACCTCCTTTTGGAATTACACAAAAGAGGGCATAAGATGTTGAAGGATACGGTTCAGTGTTTCCTCCCTAAAGTAGAATATTTGGGGTTCATCCTGACTATAGGTATATGCTTTATTTCTGAGACACTCACCTGTGAATATCTCAAGAAGAGAGAAAGGATAGTAGTTTAAATTCCACGAGGGGCAAGACGGAGCCGGGAGACACAGCACAACTCCGGATACTGGAAATCTCAAAGGAAAGAACCATCCAGTAGTCCAAAATTAACACCACTCAGGTCAGAGAAATGATAGAGCTTAGCTCAGAGATTAGAGTAGGTTCCTCAGACTAGTTGCCAAGCAGGAACCCTAGGGCTGAGAGAATAGGGTGTAGATAATAGGATGAATTAGAAAGAGCTAGGTATTAGCATTGGAAAAGGAAAGCCCCTGGCCAAAGGCCAGGTCCCAGGTGAGAGAGAGAGAAGAGAAGTAGAGAAGAGACAGTGTAAGGCAATGTGTGACATCCGAGATATCTCCCCCTTTTTGTCTGACATAAAAATAAGTAGTGCAATATCAAAATGTGACAAAACACACCTTAACAAATACAAACATACTGGTGCATAATCATAACATGATTCAAAGGTGAAAAACCAAACCAGATTGTAAAACCTAAATATAAAAATCAAGTGTGATCATCAGCATAAACTGATTCAGTGATAAATCTAACAAATTTAAAATTGAACTCCCTATCTACCTATCTGCTTATCAAAATAAATGTAACAGTCTTAGTAAATATAAACTATTAAGAAAATATTTTTCACTCTAGCGATCCTGGTTCGATGAGATAGAAGTTTTTTGGCTCACAAGACAGGTGCAATAATCAGACATGCCACCTTTCATAGTCAGGACTATCAGAAGCTGTCAGCCTTTTCAACAGTTATCAAAAAGACTATCTCTGGAGATGAAGGATGAGTCCTTCCTTTCTCTTGTACTGATACTGCATCTTAGGGATCTATTTGTGCTCACTTCCAGATGCCTGCCACATAGGAAAACGGTTGGAAGTTTAATGCCAGGACAACCAGTGACTGAGAGCGTCAGTATACCATGTCTCTGCATCCCGAACTTTAAACATCCATTTCATATGGAATTTGCATCGGTGGGTGGCTATGGCTGTCTCGTCCATAATGATATATTCATTATGGTTCCCCTTTCATGCAGTCAGACATCACTCTCCAGAATAGTCATCTGAAAATTAACAAATGCTGCCATGTTCTCATGGTTGCAGACTTTCGGGTGTCTGCAATAGTAAAATACTTGCACCTTCATAGCCCAGGAACAGTGTTAACAGTACTTTCCACGTACTAAAAATTTTGGCAGCAGTTCTGCAAAAGAAAAATCAAAGTTAAATAGTTTAAAGTGAATCAAAGTGTTCTATAATATGAAAATACTGACATCTTTAAGATTCTTCTCCCTTTTTTCTTTTTACTTTTTTGTTGTTATTGTTGGGAGAGATCCCTTTAAAGAAAAACATCCTCTCTGAGCAATCTTGGAGGATCATGTGTATAACATACAAAATGATCCTGGGAACATGATCCCAAAAATTAATACACAATTTTAGACTCTTGGCTCACTGTTTCTGTGGTATGTTTGAAGCTGAACCAATATGTAATATCAGAATTTACAATCCCAATGATTTCTAATTCCTAATCTAAATTGACCAAAATTCACCTTGTACATGAACATAATTTTGCACCAATAAAGGCCTTGCAAAAACATTAATACAACAATTATTGTGAACTTTTTAAACAAATACCAATATTCCCATACACATTACATTCTGATTTGTAGTTTAAATAACCCGGATGAGGATAATGAAGTGACATTTCAAGTTCTGACTGCATATTTCTTATCTCAACCTTATTTAAATCTGTGCTTGTCTAAATAAACCCATCACTTCCGGTCAACATGGCAGCGTAGAAGCAGCAAAAGTTCAGACCTTGGAAACCCTTCCTTACTGATCACAAACAGAGTGCTCCCAGGACACCGAAATTCAAGCTGAACAACAGGATAGACCTGGGGAAATCTCCTCCTGGACCTGGATCAAAAGGTACCGCACCCCAAAAGCCAGAATCCTAGATCACTTGGATCTAAGGAAGGTCCCAGGACCCATCCCCCCAACCCAGAGTGCTGAGCCCATGGCAGCAGCGAGAACGTCAGGGCTCTGAGGACTCACCTTGAAAGCAACCTGAGCTAGTCTCCCGGGCGCCCAACACAGACGGCAGGGAAACATAGAGAGAAGGGGGATGCCCGTAACCCCCAGGCTAGGACCTTCCATCTGAGTCTCAAGGAAGATCCCAGCTTTAGGGCACCAGCTGAACCCAATCGCATCAGGAGCCCTCAGAGCTACTGAAAGGACAGAAAACTCAGGGCTGGCAAAGGGGTTGCTCCGAAAAGCTTACCTTGAAAGGAACCTGGGCAAGTCTCTGGGCATTCAACTCAGACTGTGGAGGAGGAGGGTTTTTTTTTCTCCCTTTTTTTGGCTCTGGGATCATTCCGCCCACACCACTTGAACCTAATCCCATCAGGAGCCCTCAGAGCTTCTGAAAGAACAAAAACCTCAGGGCCTGTAAAGGGCTTACCTTGAAAACAACCGGGCCAGTCTCCAGGCTTCAACACAGATTGTGAGGAGGTTTTTTGCATGAGGGCTCATCTGGCCCAAACCAAGTGAACCTAATCCCATCAGGAGCACTCAGAGCCCAGGGAGGCCATGCACCTCACCCCTTAGAGAGCAGGGTCTTCTGAAAAAACAGAAACCTAGAGGCAAAGTCAAGATGGCAGCCTAGAAGGAGCATAGACCTGGCAGCCTGGCCAGAGCTTTGGAGATCCTCCATATCTGCTCCAGCCGTCCAGGAAGTTTAAAACTCAGAGTAAACCCAGCCCAACTAAGCTGAACTCAATCCCACCAAAAGTCTCCAGAATGCAAGGAAGCCCAGGCTCCCCATCCATCCTCATTGACTGCTGGACTTTAAGCCAATCAAAAGCCTCCAGAGGACAAGAAAGCTCAAACCCCCAAAAACCCTCCCCCAGAGATAACACCACGACATCTTCTGTTAAAGCTCCAAGAGCGAAGACCAATAGAAGTCCCCAAAAAGCAAAAAAAAAAAAAAAAAAAAAAAAAAAAAAAGAGAGAGAGAGAGAGAGAGAGAGAGGAACAAGAGCACAGACAAATATGGGGAGGAAAGAAGGGGTGAATTTGAACAAACAACCGAAACAGAAGAAAGAAACTACAATAGACAGCTACTACTCACCAAATGGAACAGAGGGGGAGAGATCAGCAAACGATAAACCAGAAATCCCAGCAAATTGGATATAAGCTGTGGAAGAACTCAAAACACAACTAAGAGAGGCTGAAGACAATTGGGAAAAGAACTTAAAAATTAAGATAAGTCATCTGGAAACAGAGGCACTTGAACTAAACCAAGAAAATAGTGTCCTGAAAGCCAAAATCATCCAGTTGGAAAGTGAGGCAAAGGAGATGAAAGACGAGGTAAAGAAGATGAAAGATGATCTTCAAAGAAAATCAGACCAGAAGGAAAAAGACGACCAAAAAGCCAGAGATGAAATCCAATCTTTAAGAACCAGAGTAAAACAACTAGAATCAAGTGCCCTCACAAGGCAGCAGGACACTATAAAACAAAACAAAAAGAATGAAAAAAATTGAGGAAAATGTGAAGCATCTCATTCACAAAACAGATGATTTAGAAAATCGTTCAAGACGAGACAATTTAAGAATAATTGGACTACCAGAAGACCACGACAAAAGAAAAAGCCTGGACATAATACTAGAGGAAATTATCCAGGAAAACTGTCCCGAGATCCTAGAACAAGAGGGGAAAGTGGAGATTGAAAGAATCCACAGATCACCCCCTGTATTTAATCCCCAACTGACAACACCAAGAAATGTTATAGCCAAATTCAAAAGCAATCAGATGAAAGAACAGATATTACAAGTTGCCAAGAAGAAGCCATTCAGATACCATGGAAACTCAGTGACGATAACACAGGATCTGTCTGCATCCACACTGAAGGACCCAAAGGCATGGAATAGGATATTCCGGAAAGGAAGGGAACTAGGTCTACAGCCAAGAATAAAATACCCATCAAAACTGACTATATTCTTACAGGGGAAAGTATGGTCATTTAACACAACAGAAGAGTTCCAAGCATTCATAAATATAAGACCAGACCTGAAGAGAAAATTTGAAGTCCAACCACAGAATTCAAGAGAATTATCAAAATGTAATTAAAAAAGAGTGGAAAAAACAACAACCACAACAACAAAAAAAATTTTAAGAGACTCAATAAGTTAAAATGATATGTATCTATATAAGAAAAGAGGTCATTGGCAACTCTTAAAAACTGTTGCTATCACCTGAGCAGCTAGAAGAACTACACTCAGAGGGAACAGTGACAAACTGTATAGGATGAAAGGACAAGACATAAACAGGTATATAGATATATGCATGCATAAATACATATACATGTGTATGTATGTATATAGCATATATATGACCAAAGCTAAAAAAGAAAAGTGGTTAATACTAAAAGAAATGGGAAAAGAAACAAATGGGGGTAAATTTATATGTCACAAAGAAGCTCACGGCGGGTGGGGGGAGAACATCGATACACTGGAAGGGTAAAGAGGTTGGAGATAGGAAATACTCAACTCTTATGTACTTTGAAACTGACCCAAAGAGGGAAGAACAATCCAATCCATTGGGGAAGAGAATAGATTTGCACCCTATAGGGGAGTAGAAGGGTAAAAAACAGATTGGTGGGGAGGGAAGCAGTACAAGGGAGAGAGAGGGTGGGGGGATTTTATAAAGACTACAGGGGAAAATAAGGGAGGGAATAAGAAGGGAGGGGGTAGAAAGGGAAATACAATGGGGACTGATTTAAAGTAAATCACTGGACTAAAAGTTAGAGCTGAAGAAGAAAGGTTAGAATTAGGGAAGGATATCAAAATGCCAGGGAGTCCACAAGTGACAGTCATAACTTTGAACATGAATGAGATGAACTCACCCATAAGACGTAGACGAATAGCAGAATGGATTAGAATGCAAAACCCTACCATGTGTTGTCTCCAAGAAACACACATGAGGCGGGTAGACACCCACAAGGTCAGAATTAAAGGATGGAGTAAGACCTTCTGAGGCTCAACTGACAGAAAGAAGGCAGGAGTGGCAATCATGATATCTGATAAAGCCAAAGCAAAAATAGACCTGATCAAAAGGGATAGGGAAGTTAATTATATTTTGTTAAAAGGGACATTAGATAATGAGGAAATATCACTAATCAACATGTATGCACCAAATAATATAGCACCCAAATTTCTAATGGAGAAACTAGGAGAATTGAAGGAAGAAATAGACAGTAAAACCATATTAGTGGGAGACTTGAACCAACCATTATCAAATTTAGATAAATCAAATCAAAAAATAAATAAGAAAGAGGTAAAAGAAGTGAATAAAATTTTAGAAAAATTAGAATTAATAGACATAGGGAAAAATAACTAGGGATAAAAAGGAATACACCTTCTTCTCAGCACCACATGGCACATTCACAAAGATTGACCATCCATTAGGTCACAAAAACATGGCACACAAATGCAGAAAAGCAGAAATAATAAATGCAGCCTTTTCAGACCATAAGGCAATAAAAATAATGATCAGTAATGGTTCATTTAAAACAAAATCAGAAACTAATTGGAAATTAAACAATATGATACTGCAAAATCGTTTAGTTAGAGAAGAAATCATAGAAACCATTAATAATTTCATCGAGGAAAATGACAATGGCGAGACATCCTTTCAAACCCTTTGGGATGCAGCCAAAGCGGTAATCAGAGGTAAATTCATATCCCTGAGTGCATATATTAACAAACTATGGAGAGCAGAGATCGATCAATTGGAAATGGAAATAAAAAAACTTGAAAGCGATCAAATTAAAACCCCCAGCAGAAAACCAAACTAGAAATCCTAAAAATTAAGGGAGAAATTAATAAAATCGAAAGTGATAGAACCTTTGAGCTAATAAACAATACAAGAAGCTGGTACTTTGAAAAAAACAAACAAACAAAATAGACAAAGTACTGGTCAGTCTAATTTAAAAAAGGAAGGAAGAAAAGCAAATTAATAGCATCAAAGATGAAAAGGGGGACATCACCTCTGATGAAGAGGAAATTAAGGCAATCATTAAAAATTACTTTGCCCAATTACATGGCAATAAATACACCAATTTAGGTGATATGGATGAATATATACAAAAATAAAAACTGCCTAGACTAACAGAAGAAGAAATAGAATTCTTAAATAATACCATATCAGAAAATGAAGTCCAACAAGCCATCAAAGAACTTCCGAAGAAAAAAATCCCCAGGGCCTGATGGATTCACCTGTGAATTCTATCAAACATTCAGAGAACAGTTAATCCCAATTCTATATAAACTATTTGACATAATAAGCAATGAGGGAGTTCTACCAAACTCCTTTCATGACACAAACATGATACTGATTCCAAAACCAGGCAGGTCAAAAACAGAGAAAGAAAACTATAGACCAATCTCCCTAATGACTATAGATGTAAAAATCTTAAATAGGATACTAGCAAAAAGACTCCAGCAAGTGATCAGAAGGGTCATCCACCATGATCAAGTAGGATTTATACCAGGGATGCAGGGCCAGTTCAATATTAGGAAAACAATCCACATAATTGACCACATCAACAAGCAAACCAACAAGAACCACATGATTATCTCAATAGATGCAGAAAAAGGCTTTGATAAAATACAACACCCATTCCTATTAAAAAACACTAGAAAGCATAGGAATAGAAGGGTCGCTTCCAAAAATAATAAACAGTATATATCTAAAACCATCAGCTAATATCATCTGCAATGTGGATAAACTAAATGCATTTCTAATAAGATCAGGAGTGAAACAAGGATACCCATTATCACCTCTACTATTTGACATTGTACTAGAAACACAAGCAGTAGCAATTAGAAAAGAAAAAGAAATTGAAGGCATCAAAATACGCACAATTCTTTATAAGTTCTGTAATCACTTTTGCTCACTTCTTCATTTTGAGCTTAAATCCATAAACCAGGAGAGTAAGTATCTCCCATCACCTTGCCATGATTAACCTTTTTTTATTTCAGGAGCATGTTGGAATGCATCCTTTGTTCCAAAATCTGCAGTGGATACCTTTCAGAGCTGAAAATAATCCACAACATTTTGCATTGGCAAGGAATATCATTTGCTTATACAGGATATAGATGTACAATAGATGAGGCCCTCTGTTATAGCAGAGAATGCTAGCAGCCATCTGCTCAAAGCAAGCAGTTTCACAGCTAGTTTTGTTTGACTTTGCAAAACAGAATGCATGGATGCATAAACATTTGCTTTTTTAAACCAATAATCATAAAACCATCATACCATAAATCACGTATGATTTTACCCATTTGTGCTGTGATCTTAAGTATTTGTCTATCTGTATACAATTTTTGATTTTTCCAAAATTCATATTATCAGGGCAGCTGGGTAGCTCAGTGGATTGAGAGCCAGGCTTGGAGATGGGAGGTCCTAGGTTCAAATCTGGCCTCAGACACTTCCCAGCTGTGTGACCCTGGGCAAGTCACTTAACTCCCATTGCCTAGCCCTTACCACTCTTCTGCCTTGGAGCCAATACACAGTATTGACTCCAAGACAGAAGGTAAGGGTTTAAAAAAAATTCATATTGTGCAATCATTAATATTACAGTTCGGTCTTATGCTGTAAAAGTATATGCAGCATTATCAAGTGGTTGTACAGGTGTTATTATTTCTAAACTATAACAGTTAGCTTCATAACTGAAAATATCTTGATACTGTGTCTAGAATTATTAGTTTTATATATCAACTTTGCAAAATTTTACTGCAAAAATAGATCACATTGGGCAAGTAACATTTAAATTTGCATTATTATCATAGGTCTCATCTTACTATCATGATCAGCTTCAATATCTGTAATTTGAGTAAGTGGCAGTATTGCCCATTTTAAATCATTAATAAATCACTGGACTGATTAACAAATTACTGGATAACCTTAATAATTAACTACTGGTTAACAGATTGAATCCTTCCAACCATGCTTCCACTCTGCTGAGAATGTGTCTTATTTTTATAATGGAAACTATACTAGTTATAAATCATTTGCTTTTTGGATAAAGTTGCAGTAATATGTACTTTATATAACGTTTTTGAACTTCATTCAGGTTCTTTAAATAATCTCTACTAAATTTTTTTTATCTTTGCTGCTCTTATGTCCTGTTTTAAAAAATTTTAATAATTCCTCCATAGTTAAAAACTTGTAACGTCAGTGGCAGGGATGCTACCCTCTAGGTTGCTAGGTCACCTTATGTTTAAAGGTAAGTCATCTTAACTACATTGTAATTTATACCAAAATTTCATTGTAAATAAAACATCTCTTGTCCCAATATTCTGTAGGATATCACAAAAGTCAGAGAAAGATTTTTAACTCTTCTAACTTTCTCTATTACGAAATATAATCAGACATTCCTTTATAATTTTGCCATGTCCAACCTAAATTAGAACAATTTAAATTCTTAAATTTTATTTCACTGTGATTTCATCCTGTTGTAATTATCTTTGTAAAGTCAGATTTTTCCTCCTTCCTTTACCTGGCAGAACCTCAACCAAAGGACTTCCTAGATGGCTGAGAGAAAAAAATCCATGCAGCTTCATATCTAAGCCCAAAGCTTAAAAATTCCTGTTTGCACCTTAACTACATTGTAATTTATACCAAAATTTCATTGTAAATAAAACATCTCTTGTCCCAATATTCTGTAGGATATCACAAAAGTCAGAGAAAGATTTTTAACTCTTCTAACTTTCTCTATTACGAAATATAATCAGACATTCCTTTATAATTTTGCCATGTCCAACCTAAATTAGAACAATTTAAATTCTTAAATTTTATTTCACTGTGATTTCATCCTGTTGTAATTATCTTTGTAAAGTCAGATTTTTCCTCCTTCCTTTACCTGGCAGAACCTCAACCAAAGGACTTCCTAGATCCCTTTTTCAATGCTAAAAGAGTGTAGAGGTTTGCTGATAAAAAAAAAAAATCTTTTACTGTTTGACTACAGAATCGCAAAATATCTTTTCAAACTAGGCTTTTCTGAATTTTTAAAGTGTCTCAGAATTGTTTCATTAAGTTATTAATTTTGCTTAGACCTGTGGTTTTATTAGCAAAGGTGTTTAGAAATTATCTCTGTTGCAAATTGATTCTGATACTTAAAGTGTCCTGGTTTGTTTGAGTCAAAGCAAACAGGAGGTGTTCCTATTCAGATGAATTGCATTTAAATTCCTCATAACAATGGCCTGTTAAGCCTTCATAATTTACCTGCTTACCTTCTGATTTGGCATATGAATTTCCTTATGATTTTTAGTTTGATCCTTGCATGAATTTAGAAGGAAGTAATTTTTTAAATAAGTAAATTTTTTTTGCAATAAACTTAGATTTGCTTGAGATGAATAATCTGGCTATGTAAATAGCTGTCTTTGCCTAACTCAGTAAACTGAAGTGACAAGAACCTGATTAACATATAGTCTGATTTGCATTTGTTTAGAAGGCTGGATTTCAATGCCTCTTTCTTAGGCCTTAGTGAATTAACCTTTGCAGCTTCCAAATTAAATCTTAATTCCTGTTGGAGAAGTATTCTTTACCTGCCTTTTACTTCTATTGTAGATGTGACATTTTTATTTTCCCTTGGTAATACAGGGAAAGCTAAATATCCTGCTTCCTCTTTTACTGCAGAAGGGAAGAGAACTCCATGAAGTTGGGGGGAGGGGTGGCCAAGAGAGAGGTTAGTGAAAGGGACTGATAGTCTGGAGGAGGGGGAGGAGAGTGGCATGCCCCATTGTCTAAGGGAGGGTAAAGCTTTGGAGTTGTAAATGACTCTTTTGTGTCACTCCCTTCTGAGTTGTGGTCCCCAGAACCATTGGAGGCTCCCTAGGGAATGGGCGACTCTCCTCCTCTTCTCCTACTTCAGCATTCTCTGATGCCTGAGGAGTGCCCGGTTTCAAAGCCTGCTGTTTTGATTCCTGAGTTTGCAAAGGTCCTTTCTCCCCAGAACTAGAAGTTTGGAAAGGTAAATCAGCCAAGATCATTCTCATGACCGACCACATGTTAAATATTGTTTGCCTGACCTTTTTTCCCTCATTCTTATATTCTTTCAGTCTTTTGTCCTATCAGGTCCCATTGCTTAACCTCTAAAACCCCCATTGGCAGGAATTCTGGATAAGCTGTCTGAATCACTTTAACAAAGCTTTGAGTTTAGCTTTAGAGACCTTACTTCCTCCCTTTTCAATCAAGGACATTAAGAGTCGAACCTAACAGGTTTGAGAGGAAACAGATTGCCCCATCTCTGGTAGAGAGAGCCTTACCTTCTTTGGCCACAAGAGAAGTAAGCCTCCTCAGACTCTGCCCCGACCATCCTTTGTCAGTTCCCTCGTGTGATGGGACAACTCCTGCCAAGGCTGTGTGAAATAAAAGGTTAAGAGCCCACATGTGGCACCATATGAGACACCACCTGCGAATATCTCAAGAAGAGAGAAAGGATAGTAGTTTAAATTCCACGAGGGGCGAGACGGAGCTGGGAGATGGCAGAATTGAGTCAGAAACCAAGATGGGTTGATTTTAATGGAGCCCACAGCACAACTCCAGCTACTGGAAATCTCAAAGGAAAAAACCATCCAGTAGTCCAAAATTAACACCATAATCCAGGAGAAAAACAACTAAATACATTCACAGCAAACACTGTGGGAGTAATAACCCTGAAGAAAACCAACTGCTTGATTACATGGGTTGAAGGGATATGGTTGGGGATGTAGGCTGTAAATGAACATCATAGTGCAAACATCAACAGCATAGAAAGAGGTTCTGATCAAGGAAAATACCCAATGAAATTGTGTGTCAGCTGGGTGAAGGGTGGGTGGAAGCGAGGGTGGGAAATATTGTAATTATTGTAACCAAGGAACAATATTCTAAATTGACTAAATAATTAATTTTAAAAATAAGATATTTGATGTTTTTCATTATCATTCCTTTGAATTTCCTTTATTGTTTCTTGATTTCTCAAGATATTAGTTTCTTGATAGTCGATTCTCATTTTTAAGAACTTATATCCTTCTGTCAGTTTTTGATTCTCCTTTCCCAATTGGCCCATTTCTTCTTGCATCATTTTTATTTCTTCTTGCATTCTTTTCTTTTTTTGTTTCTGCCTTTATCACTACCTCTCTCAATTTGTTTTTGAAGTCATTTTTGAGGTATTACACACTCTGTGTCCTTTGCATATTCTTCTTTTGGAATTTGTGTGTGTTTTCTGTAATCTTTTTGTCTACCAAATTCTAATTGGAGAGAGGCAGAGTCAAGATGGTGGCTTAGAAGCAGCAAAACTTCAGACCGCTGAAAACCCTTCCTTACCGACAAACTGAATGCTCCTAGGGGACTGAAATTCAAACTTAAGAACAGGAGAGAGGCGGGGACCAATCTCCCTAATGAATATAGATGCAAAAATCTTAAATAGGATAGTAGCAAAAAGACTCCAGCAAGTGATCAGAAGGGTCATCCACCATGATCAAGTAGGATTTATACCAGGGATGCAGGGCTGGTTCAATATTAGGAAAAACATCCATATAATCGACCATATAAGCAAGCAAACCAACAAAAATAACATGATTATTTCAATAGATGCAGAAAAAGCCTTTGATAACATACAACATCCATTCCTATTGAAAACACTAGAGAGCATAGGAATAGGAGGGTCATTCCTAAAAATAATAAACAGTATATATCATGAGGGCACAACAAACCCTCCATAAAGAAGTTATTACTCCTCCCTGAGCATCCCATACACCCTGGGGGGAGGGGGGTGGTAGTGGTGCTAAGGGACCATAAAAAGGGAAGGGCTAAAAAGGGAAGCATATCAAGGGAGGGGACTAGGGGTGTTGACCTAAAGTAAATCACTGGTTTAAAAGGATATAGCTACAGAAGAAAGGTCAGAACTAGGGGAATGTATCAAAATTACCCATAAAATGTAGACAAATAGCAGATTGGATTAGAAACCCAAACCCTACCATTTGTTGTCTTCAAGAAACACATATGAGGTGGGTTGATACTCTCAAGGTTAGAATTAAAGGATGAAGTAAGACCTTTTGGGCTTCAACTGATCGAAAGAAGGCAGGAGTTGCAATCATGATATCTGACAAAGCCAAAGCACAAATAGACCTGATCAAAAGGGATAGGGGAGGTAAACAGATTCTCTTAAAAGGGTGTATAGACAATGAGGAAATATCACTAATCAACATGTATGCACCAAATGGTATAGCATGCAAATTTTTAATGGAGAAACTAGGAGAATTGAAGGAGGAAATAGACAGTAAAACCATATTAGTGGGAGACTTGAACCAACCACTTTCAAATTTAGATAAAATCAAATCAAAAAATAAATAAGAAAGAAGTAAAAGAGGTGAATGAAGTCTTAGAAAAATTAGAGTTAATAGATATATGGAGAAAAATAAATAGGGACACAAAGGAATAAACCTTCCTCTCAGCACCATATGGCACATTCACAAAAATAGATCATACACTAGGTCACAGAAACATGGCACTCAAATGCAGAAAAGCAGAAATAATAAATGCAACCTTTTCAGATCATAAAGCAATGAAAATATTGATCAGTATGGGTACATGGAAAGCCAAATCAAAAATTAATTGGAAATTAAATAATATGATACTCCAAAATCGGTTAGTTAGAGAAGAAATCATAGAAACAATTAATAATTTCATTGAGGAAAATGACAATGGTGAGACATCCTTTTAAACCTTATGGAATGCAGCCAAAGCTGTACTTAGAGGAAAATTCATACCCATGAGTGCATATATTAACAAATTAGGGCGGGCAGAGATCAACGAATTGGAAATGAAAATCAAAAACTTGAGAATGAACTACTTAAAAACCCCAAGAAGAAAACCAAACTAGAGATCCTAAAAATTAAGGGAGAAATTAATAAAATCAAAAGTGATAGAACCATTAAGTTAATAAACAAGACTAGAAGCTGGTACTTTGAAAAAAACAGACAAAATAGAAAAAGTACTGGTTAATCTAATTTAAATAAGGAAAGAAGAAAGGCAAATTAACAGCATCAAGGATGAAAAGGGGGACCTCACCTCCGATGAAGAGGAAATTAAGGACATTCTTAAAAACTACTTTGCCCAACTATATGGCAATAAATATACCAACCTAGGTGATATGGATGAATATTTACAAAAATATAAATTGCCTAGACTAACAGAAGAAGAAATAGTTTTCTTAAATCATCCCATATCAGAAAAAGAAATCCAACAGGCCATCAAAGAACTTCCTAAGAAAAAATCCCCAGGGCCTGATGGATTCACCTGTGAATTCTATCAAACATTCAGAGAACAGTTAATCCCAATACTATACAAACTATTTGACATAATAAGCAAAGAGGGAGTTCTACCAAACTCCTTTTATGACACAAGCATGGTACTGATTCCAAAACCAGGCAGGCCAAAAACAGAGAAAGAAAATTATAGACCAATCTCCCTAATGAATATAGATGCAAAAATCTTAAATAGGATACTAGCAAAAAGACTCCAGCAAGTGATTAGAAGGGTCTTCCACCATGATCAAGTAGGATTTATACCAGGGATGCAGGGCTGGTACCACATTAGGAAAACTATCCACATAATTGACCACATCAACAAGCAAACCAACAAGCACCACATGATTAATTCAATAGATACAGAAAAAGCCTTTGATAAAATACAACACCCATTCCTACTAAAAACACTAGAAAGCATTGGAATAGATGGGTCATTCCTAAAAATAATAAACAGTATATGTAGCAGCCCAGGGGCAAGGGGAACAGTCAGTCTTGGGCATGCTCAGTAGTGCTCATGGCTAGGAAGGCCCCCGACCCTTGACCCCAGCTTCTCCCAGGTTAGGCGGGAAAACAGGTTTCTTTGTTCTCCCCTGGTCAAGAGAAACCACACCTATGCCTTGTCATTGACCAATGAGGGTCATCCCTATGTACTACGTAGCAAATGGTATTTATGGCCCAGCAAGCTCCGCCTCGCTCTCTCTCCTCTCTCTCCCTTTCAGGATAGCTGATGGCTGTCCTTGCAGGAGCTTGGCGAGAGCTCCATCTTTAATCTCTCTCTCTCCCCCTTTCCTTTATATACCATGCTTTTGCCTCAATAAACGACTCCTCTTTGCATACTATGTGAAAGCTGTCCGTACCTTCTTTGTCGCTTCCCCTTTCCTTCTCTCTCTCCCCCTCCCCTCTCAGGGGTCGTAAGGGGCTGGTCCCCGACATATCTGGCGCTCCAACGTGGGGCCCGAGCGACCACCGGACGACTGAGGAAAAATTCGGCGCCGAAATCGAGACTACAGTAACGGGTAGGGATCGAATACGATCCTGAGGAAATCGAGGCTACAGTAACGGGTAGGGATCGAACACGATCCTGAGGAAGGGTAGGTCGTCCCATTCATATCTCCCTCTCAAACCCCATTGTGTGAATGGTCGAATGTATGTGTGTTTTGATGGCAACGGAATAACAGTCCCCTTATATATATGAAGTGCAGTTTCCCTCCCCCACCTGGGTCTGCTAGTCGGAGGCCTCCTCTCTCGGACCTGGATCTCCGGAGGTTAAGAAACACCTGAGGAGCGGTCTGAGGGGGAGGGAAGGAAAAAGAAAATTGGACCCAGGGAAACCCTCACTAGGGGCGATTGAGAACTCGAAAAATCTCACTCTGAAACAAACAGTTGCTAGAGCATAGTGAATTTCAAAAGGAGCAACTGGGAAAAGAAAAAGCAGGAGTTAAAATTTCATCAGGAAAGCAAAGTCAAATTTACCAGCTCCTGAGACAAAAGGCTCCTAGAGCCAGGCTGCTATTCATATGCAAAAGCAGGAAAGGCTAGCAGACCAGAAGCAAGGAGCAAGCTAATCTTCACAGGCAAATTCCTGGGATGCTTTTAAAAGGCTTATCAGGAAGTAACTGCTTTGACTCAAAGCAGGACACTTAAAGGCCTGAATTAGGTTAAATTCAGAACAGCCTAGGTTGTAAAAAGATATTGCCATTCTGTAACCAAAGGCAGAAGATTTTTTTTAAAAAGGGCAAGCCTCTACACTCATTTAGCATTTGAAAAAAGGTCCTAGGAACTCTTTGAGGTCCAGCCAGGTAAAGGCAGGCTTTACCTGGGCGATTGCAAATACAGTAAAGTAAGATTTGGGAATTTGAATTTTAATTTAGGTTGGATGTAGGCAACATTATAAAGGAATGTCTGCTTATATTTTTTGATAAAGGAAGTTAAAAAAGGAGAATTAAATATCTTTCTCTGACTTTTGTTATATGCCACAGAATATCAGGACGAGAAATGTTTTATCTGTAGAGAAATTTTGGTATATATCTCAAGGTAGCTAAAGTGCACACAGAAAACTTTTAAGGTTTGGGCTTAGATCCGAAGCAGCTTGAGATTTTTTCTCTACCGGCCACGTGGCTTGAGCCACGTGGAAGATAGCATCAGAGCAACTGAGGTTGCAAGTTTTATCACTAAGGCTGTAATTGGCTAGAAGAAGAAATTTAATACTAAGATATAATAAGCATGAATTGGAATATGATTTAAAGGAATTTCTAAAGCTTTCTAATTTTAACTATGGAGGAATTATTAACACTTTTCTAAGCAGGACATAAAGCAACAGGATGAATCTTGAGCAGAGCTTATTCAAACAACCTGTATGCAGTTCAGAAACTTTTTACTGGGCATATTACTATACCTGTATCCAGAAAGCAAATGATTTATAACTAGAATAGCTTTTACTATGGAAAATTTAGACACATGCTCAGCAGAGTAAAAGCATGGTTAGAAGGATTTAATCTGTTTACCAGTGGTTAATTATTAAGGTTATCAGGAACTCTGTTACTCAGTACAGTGATTTATTAAGGATTTGAAAGAGGCAATACTATCATGTATTGAAATTGCAGATATTGAAGCTGATCATGATATTGAAAAGAGACCTATGATAATAATGCAAATTCAAAGATTACTGGCATAATTTGATTTATTTCTGCAGTGAAGATTTGCAGAATTAGCAGATGGAAGTAATGATTTTATTCACAGTATTAAGATCTTTTCAGTTATGAAGCTAAGGGCAGTAGTTCAGAAATAACAACTTCTGTGCAATTGTTTGATAATTCTGTGCACATTTTTCTAGCATAGGACAATGCTATAATTTTAATAACTGCACAAGGTGGAAATTTTTCAAAAAGCAAAAATTGTGTGCAGGCAGACAAAGACTTAAGATCCCAGCACACATGGGTCAATTCATAAGTGATTTATAGAATGATATTTTTATGATTATGGATTTGAAAAAGCAAATATTTAAGCATCTATACATGCTGCTTTGCAAAGTCTATGGTACATCTATATCCTGAACAAGCAGGTGATATCGCTTATCAATGCAAACTGCTGTGGATTAATTTCAGCCCTGATAGATATCCACTGTATATTTTGGAGCAAAGGATACATTTCAGTATGCTCCTGGCACAAAGGTTGAACTGTGAAAAGTGATGGGAGATACTTACTCTCCTGGTTTATGGGTTCAAGCTCAAATGAAGAAGTGAGCAAAGTGATTGCAGATTTTACAAATAACTGTGCACAACTGTCTATTCCAAACAGCTTGGAATAGCAGGGCTTTTAACAGCAATGCAAAGGCTAAATTACATAGCTCATGGCTTACATGCAAGCTATGGTAAATAGAGCTCAAAGGAATTCATGAGCCCCAAGGTTCAAAAACTGAAAGTATATATGTTCTGTCACTTTCTAACTCTCTAAGACCCAATGAGGCTTTCATTTGGGGTCGAGGTTTTCTGTTTTATTTTCTCAGATACATGAAGTCCATGGAAGATGATCAAGAGCATCTGATGGCAAGACAATCTGCCCAGAAGAAGGACAGATGGCAGAGGTGTCTGGCACAGGACACCAAAAATGCAGCACATGGATTGTAAAGCCTATGATTGCCCTATAGGCAGGTTTAACACACTATCCACACACACATGTAATTGTATGCGAAACAATTTGACTACAGAAGAGTATCATTGAGTCACTAACAGATATTCTGTTCTAGGAATATATGGGTATTTGGTAAAAGATCTAACTATTACATGCCTGAAAATTTTGAATGGTACTGGTACAATGTATAACTTGAAATCATTTTATTGGAATTGTTCCATGTTAGCCAAATTTGATCAAATATCAAAAGGGTATAATTGGGAATGTTATGACAGTATAAGGAATGCTGTCCACTTGCAGCACAAATGGGTATTACTATCCAAAATGTAATGATGATTATGATCTTAAAGGGTACATTATATTTGCGAACAACATGTCTCTATTAGAATCAGACTTATCTAGAAGTCAATTTTGTTAAGCTGTGACTGTTCCACTTTCATAAGGAAAGAGGTGGATATGGTATCACTAATCATCTATCTTTTCTACACCCCAGAAAGAATATAAGTTAAAGCTTTGTAATAATCAATATTGAATTTAATGATAAAGATCACATTGTGTGAGATACCTGAATTGGGTTAAAAATCATCAAGATATTAAGACTGTAAGGGACCCAAGGGGATGATAACGTTGGGTCGAGGTCTTGTTTATATGTTCACAGATAATGAAAACATCTGGTCTCCCACGTCATGCTTCATGCCAGCTGATACAGACCAGGAAGAGAAGCAGACGGAAGGTGATGGCATCAGCTATCTACATGCCAGCCACAAACCAGGCACGCTGGAGGGACACTTCTTTGGTGACTAATATCACTCCAGAACAATGACATTACACTATTAGAGACATTTGCTATTAGGCCACTGATGGACACTTGTCATGCTGACATCCATTGAGATGGGGTACCCAGAGCAACATCAAGTATGCTAACTCAGAAGGACTAAATCACACTTGTGTCTGTACAAGACACCAGATACATCCCACATTCCAAAGACTTTGCGATGGGATTGAGATGACATAGCTACAAATTGTCTAGCTACTAATGTATACCTTGTATTTTGTATATGATACTGTCAAAGGGAATTTTGTATGCATTATGAATTGTATGCATTGTAAAGCTACCACTTGTATTGTAAGAAATGCTGTTATCAACAAGGGTATAGACCTTGGTAGGACTCTCCAAAGAGTAGGAGATAGAAAACTCTCATCCATAGGATAGATCTGATACCTCTGACATCAAAAATGAGGTGCTAAGCAGAAAATGATGCACAGACAGGTTTAATGGACAGATGACACTGATGTTACTCTCAAGAAAGGATGAGAGATCAGGGAAAAGACACTAGGAAATCTTTAATCAGGAACCTGAGTTATTGTAAGAGATCATTGACATCCAGGCAAAGATTATGTTCCTGACATTACATTAAGGGCTGACTACCATAGCAGTAGTTGAGTGTTAATACCATTGCTAGCCATTACTCCTGATACCCTGTCTTTGTGGGTAATATCTTAATAGGAAAAATGTCTTGCTCTCCTCCAACAGTCCCAGAATTCAGACGGCCGCTGGATTCGGGATCTATTGGCTTCCCTTTCATATACTGGAAGACGTTCTGGTATATGGAAGTAAGACCTCATGAAAAACTGAGGGCTCTAGGTTTGACAATTTCTGTGGACGCGCAGTCATTGTCTCTCCTAGGTGGAAAAAAATTATTATTGCTCAAAAACATGGAGCAAGGGCAAAGTATAATCTAAGTTTTACTGTTTTGGAGTATGGATTAAAAACATGACACAATAGGCACAGATAAGCTTGTAGAAAAAGCACATTGAATATTATACACTGACAATTAGGAATGAAAAAGCTATGTCAAATGCTGTAGGTACAAGAAACTGTAGAAATTGTTTCTACATGGGAAACAACTTAAGCTTCTATTTACCCAAACATTGGTTTGGTGGAATGAATTTTGCAAATATTGGTAATGGTATAGGCTTGGTTACCATATTGATGGATTTATTTATACAAGCAGAGATTTAAAAATAAGGAAGACATTAGGAATATGCAGTCAGAACTTGAAATATTACTTCATTATCACCATCATGGTTATTTAAGCTACAATTGAGAATGTAAAATGGATGGGAATATTGGTATTTGTTAAAAATTGCACTGTGATTGATGTATTGATGTTTTTGCAAAGCCTGTAATGGTGCAAAATTATGTTCATATACAAGGCGAATTTTGATCTATTTAGATCAGGAATTAGAAATCATTGGGAATGTAAGTTCTGATATTTCACATTGGCTCAGTTTCAAAGATACCACATAGACTGTGAGCCAAGAGCCAAGAGAATCTTGTATTAATTTTGGGATCAGGTTCCCAGGATCGATTTTCTAAGATCATTTGACATGTGATAACATGATCCTCCAGAATTGTTAAGAGAGGATGTTTTTCTTTGAAGGGATCTCTCCCAACACACAAACAAAAAGAAAAGGGAGAGGAATCTTATAGAGATCAGTATTTATATTTTTAGAGGACACTTGTTAAAGTCACTCTTGATTGATCAACCTTGATTTTTTCTTTTACACTATTAAGGCCAGAATTTTTGAGTACAAAGAAAGTACTGTTAATGCTCTGATCCAGAATTATGAAGGTGCAAAGATTTCTAGAATTACAGTCACCTAACAGTCGGTGAACATGAGAACATGACAGCAATTGTTAATTTTCAGATGACCATACTGGAGAGTGATGTCTGACAGCATGTAAGGGGAATCATAATGAATCTTTCATTATGGATCAGACAGCCTCAGCCACGGTTACATTTTCCATGTGAAATGGATGTTGGAGGTTGGGAAATGCAGAGACATGGCGTACTGACACCCTCAGTCGCTGGATGTCCTGGCATCGAGCTACCAACCAGTTTCCTATGTGGCAGGCATCTGGCAGTGAGCACGGAAAGATCCCCAAGATGCAGTATCAGTACGAGAGAAAGGAAGGACTTATCCTTCTTCTCCAGGGATAGTATTTTGCTAACTGTTGAAAAGGCTGACAACTTCTGATAGTCCAGACTGTGAATGGTGGCATGTTTGGTTATTGCACCTGTCATGTGAACCATAGAATTCTACCTCATTAGATCAGGATCAGTAGCGTGGAAATTATTTTCTTAACATCTTTATATCTACTAAGACTGTTGCATTGATCTTGAAATGCAGACAGACAGATAGAAAGATCAGTTTGGGAATTTTTTAAGATTGATCACTGAATCAGTTTATGCTGATGTTCATTCTTGATTGGGATATCTAAGTTATACAATCAGGATAGGTTTTTCATCTCTGTATCAGAATATGATTATGCACCAGAGTGTTTGTATTTGTTAATGCTGTAATGTTGCTACATTTTGATATTACACTATTCATTTGTGTGTAAAACAAAAAGGGGGAGATGTAGCAGCCCAGGGGCAAGGGGAACAGTCAGTCTTGGGCATGCTCAGTAGTGCTCATGGCTGGGAAGGCCCCTGACCCTTGACCCCAGCTTCTCCCAGGTTAGGCGGGAAAACAGGTTTCTTTGTTCTCCCCTGGTCAAGAGAAACCACACCTATGCCTTGTCATTGACCAATGAGGGTCATCCCTATCTACTACGTAGCAAATGGTATTTATGGCCCAGCAAGCTCCGCCTCGCTCTCTCTCCTCTCTCTCCCTTTCAGGCTAGCTGATGGCTGTCCTTGCAGGAGCTTGGCCTCTGGCCAAGCTCCATCTTTAATCTCTCTCTCTCCCCCTTTCCTTTATATACCATGCTTTTGCCTCAATAAACGACTCCTCTTTGCATACTATGTGAAAGCTGTCCGTACCTTCTTTGTCGCTTCCCCTTTCCTTCTCTCTCTCCCCCTCCCCTCTCAGGGGTCGTAAGGGGCTGGTCCGCGACAAGTATATATCTAAAACCATCAGCTAATATCATCTGCAATGGGGATAAAGTAAATCCATTCCCATTAAGATCAGGAGTGAAACAAGGATGCCCATTATCACCTCTATTATTTGACATTGTATTAGAAACACTAGCAGTAGCAATTAGAGAAGAAAAAGTAATTGAAGGCATCAAAATAGGCAAGGAGGAGACCAAATTATCACTCTTTGCAGATGACATGATGGTCTACTTAAATCAACAACATTAGCAAAGTTGCCGGATACAGAATAAACCGGCATAAGTCATCAGCATTTCTATATATTCCAAACACAGCTCAGCAGCAAGAACTAGAAAGAGAAATCCCATTCAAAATAACCTTAGACAAAATAAAATACTTAGGAATCTATCTCCGGAGACAAACATAGGAACTTTAAGAACACGACTACAAGGCACTCTCCACACAACTAAAACTAGACTCGAACACTTTGAAAAAACATTAACTGCTCATGGGTAGGACGAGCCAATATAATAAAAATGACCATCCTACCCAAACTTTCATCTATCTATTTAGTGACATACCCATGGAACTTCCAAAAAATTTTTGTTACTGATCTAGAAAAAACCATCACAAATTTCTTTTGGAAGAACAAAGTATCAAGGATATCCAGGGAAATAATGAAAAAAAAAATACAAAGGAAGGGAGCCTGGCAGTCCCAGATCTCAGACTATATTATAAAGCAGTGGTCCAGAGGAGATGAAAGTTGCGAAGGACAGAATAGAAAGAGGGGGGTGGGGGTGGGGGGCTGAAGGCAGAGAAATATGGCTAAAAGGAGGTGAAGAGATAGAGAGAGAGCCAAAAGGGAAATGTTGGAGGGTAATTGGGCCAGCCCATGGAGGTTGTTGGAGCGGGCGGGGGAGTTTGGCGAGGGGAGGAAACGAGTCCGGAAGACATGTCAGGTTGCCCTCCACCAGGGCACTCGCTAATTGCCAGCACGTTCCTCCTTTTGCTCCTCGGTTTCCCCGGGTAGAGGTGGGGTGTTGGGTATCTCTGGCCTGCAGCCAACCCAGGCTGGTGGCGCCTCTCACCTCCCCATTCCCCCGCCACCCCTGCTGCTTACGACGTTGGAATTGTCCACTCTAGGGTCACTGACTTGTCCCTTTTCCAATCTCCCCGTAGTCCTGGGAGAAAATTGAACTCCCTCTGATCCAACTTCCGAGGTAAGCCTTTCAGCCCCTTGGAAAGCAACTCTGGCTTTGAAACTATCGGTCTTTTGTGAGCTCGTCTCTCTGAGCCTCAACTGCCTTCCGTGCTTCTTTTCCTGAGCATCACGTACTTGATTTTGCGGACCCGAACGCTTTCATGACTTTTGCGCTCATTAGCCCCGAATCCCTTTTGCAGAAGAGGCTTGAAGACGCTTTTCCCTTCTGGAGAATGTCTCTGGATGAAGTCGTGTTTGCTTCGGTGAGCAAAATCCTGGGTGAAGGCGGAGGTACTCAGCCGGGGTCCCACGGTGGTAGACTCGAGCGATGAAGAGACCTAGACTGGATGAAGAGTATAAAAAGTATAAGAGTGAGGTCAGGGAGGAGCAGAGAAAGAGGGTGGTTAGAAAAGGATAGAAAATTGGGAGGGACAGAATAGAAAGGGGAGGGGGGCGAAGGGCCGAGAAATCCGGCTAGAAGGAGGTGAAGAGAATGAGATGGAGCGAAAAGGAATTGTTGGAGGGTAATTGGGCCAGCCCACCGAGGTTATTGAAGCGGGCTGGGGAGGTTGGCGAGGGGGAAAACGAGTCTGGAAGTCATGTCAGGTTGCCCGCCACCAGGGCACTCGCTAATTGCCAGCACGTTTCTCCTGTTAATCCTCGGTTTCCCGGGGTGGAGGTGTAAGGTTTTACATATGGGGCCAGCAGCCACCGTCTCCACCCCCGCCCCTTTGTGACCCCTCCCAGGAACTCCCCCTTCCCTGCCCCCCAGGGCTTTCGCCTTTTGAACAGTCCACTGTGCAGTTCATGGGCGTGTCCGTTGTCCAATCGGAATCTTTGTTTGGCGTTGCTAAGGAGGCGGTTCCTTTTAGGTTCTCTGGGTTTTCCGAGGAGGAAATGTAACTCCCTTTGATCCAACTTCTGAGGTAAGTCCTTCAGCCCCTTAGAAAATGATTCCATCTTCTTCACTATGGGTCTTTTGTGAGCCTGTATCTCTGAGCCTCAGTGCCTCCTGTGGTTCTTTTCCTGAGCAGTAATGTACTTGATTTTGTTGACTTGAACCATTTCATGACTTTTGCCCTAACTCCCCCCCTGATCCTTCCTGTAAATGAGGCTTGAAGACCCCTTTCTCTTCCGGAGAATGGGTCTGGATGGATTCGTGATTGCTCAGGTGAGAAAATTCTGGGTGGAGTCGGTCGTCCTGTGCTGTTTCGAGCAACCCTGTCCATTGCGAGGCTGTTTCCCGCATTTCTCCGATCCACGGAGAAGCCAGTGATGTCTGTCCCTTTGCTGATCATGGAGGTGTGATTGCTGTTCCCCCCTGAGAGTGTCAATAAAATACCGGTTTCCCCCTTGGAATCTCCGGTCAAATGGGAAGTGGAAAAATAGGTTGAGAGGGGTGAATAGAAAAGACAGAGGAAGGAAGGTAAGGAGGGGGGTGGGGGGGGGAAGCGGTACACAGAGGGGAGAAAGCAAAGTAAGGAAAAGGCTGTGAGAGAGTATCAAAAAAAAGTGCATTGAAAGAGGAGAACCATCAGGAAATGGGGGACGCTGTAGTGTGGAGTTGGGAAAGAGAGGTCAGGACACGGTAGGCGTAGGGGAAGGAGTGAGGAGGGTGACAAAGTGATGGATCAGGGGACAAGAGTGGAGAAAGAAGAGAGAATCAGAAGAGGGTGAAATGAAAGAATGGAAAGACAGTTGAAGAAAAGAGAGAAGGGGAGGAGAAGAGTAGAGGGATGAAGAGATCGAGAAAGCACACAGAGTAGGAAAAGGATAGGAGTTGTAGTCAAAAGGGGAGAGGGGTAGGATGGATCAGAGAAAGGTTGGATGTAGAAGAAGAGGAGAGGGAATGAACCTTCGAAAGGACAGAGCAGGGAAAGGTAGAGGGGGAAAGGGGAATTGAAGATGGCTAGAGGGAAGAAAAAAGAGTGGGAGAGAAAAGGGCATAAAATATGTGGGATAGTGAAACAAATATGTTCTCTTACCAGTCACCAGAATGTTGAAAATATATAAGTACTAAAAGATCTTTTTGCCTCTGGTCTGAGCAATATAACAACTGAAATCTCTGGCACACTTTGACCTGGACTCTAAAACAGAAATAGCTTTGGAGAAGTACACAGAAAATTCTCTTTTTGAACTTTGAACACTGAGCATTCCACTTCATAATAGCTGCAATTGTTCAACAAAGAAGATTCTCTCTGTAGTCAGTAGTTACCCACGAAGTACAGTTTTAATACAGGGCTAGAAATGGACTAGAAATTGAATATAGAAGTCAGAGAAAATGTCCCCATAAAACTAAGGTAAATTCACCAATTTCTCCTGCGATGTCAAATATAGTAGTAGTCGTCACCCAATAACTGAGGATGACGATTTTCTCAGTGCGTTTTCGTTCATGGTGTGAGATTTAAAATGGTTGAGGTCTTAAACTGTAGTGATTAAAATCGTGGAAGATATAAATGATGATAGATATAAGAGAGGGTGAGTAAAATTTTGACCTCAGAAATATGTTTCACTACAGTGTCTTGGGTTTAAAATCAAATATAAGGTGGTTGGCAGGGAAATATTCCGAATTTTTCAAATACCCAAGTCAGTTGGGTTTTATAGAGATTTTAATTAACAATACAATCAGTAATCAAAGAAAGAGATAGAGAGTAAGAAAGGAATAAGTATGAAGGGCCTCAAAGCCAATATGGCCTAGACCTGAGTCTTAAAAGAGAAATCAGACAGTTTTTTATAACTCATCATAAGATCTGTCTAAGTAAGGATTTTTTTTTTAATCCCTTACCTTCTGTCTTGGAGTCAATACTGTGTATTGGCTCCAAGGCAGAAGAGTGGTAAGGGCTAGGCAATGGGGGTCAAGTGACTTGCCCAGGGTCACAAGGCTAGGAAGTGGCTGAGGCCAGATTTGAACCTAGGACCTCCCATCTCTAGGCCTGGCTCTCAATCCACTGAGCTACCCAGCTGCCCCCTAAGTAAGGATTCCTAATGACACCAGGCCAGCAGCATCTCAGCTGCTTTCACCAGCTCCCTCCTCCATATGAATATTTCAGAAGCAGTCTCCTCAGAATGAGTCTCAGGCTTAGTTTAATTAGATTCTATCCTACCTCCTGCATGAGCAGCTTGGTGTCCTGGAGGGACTCTGTCAGTGTCCTAAAGCATGAAGAAATGAATTAATCTCCTTTATGTACTTCCCCTACCACTTTATTTACCCTTTTGTAATAGATCTAAAAATAGAGCTAACTTAAGGGCTTTTGCCTTACTCGGAGTATGAGTTAAGTAATTTTTCATCTTTCATTGGGTAGCACCCAAATTTCTAATGGAAAAATTAGGAGAATTGAAGGAAGAAATAGACAATAAAACCGTATTAGTTCGAGACTTAAACCAACCATTATTAAAATTACATATATCAAAAAATAAATAAGAAAGAGGTAAAAGAAGTGAATGAAATCTTAGAAAAATTACAATTAAGAGACATGTGGAGAAAAATAAATAGGGATAAAAAGGAATACACCTTTTCTCAGCACCACATGTCACATTCACAAAGATTGACCATACATTAGGTCACAGAAACATGGCATACAAATGCAGAAAAGCAGAAATAATAAATGCAGCCTTTTCAGATCACAAGGCAATAAAAATAATGATCAGTAATGGTACATGGAAAACCAAATCAGAAACTAATTGGAAATTAAACAACATGATACTGCAAAATCGTTTAGTTAGAGAAGTCATAGAAACAATTAATAATTTCATCGAGGAAAATGACAATGGCGAGACTTCCTTTCAAACCTTTTGGGAGGCAGCCAAAGCAGTAATCAGAGGTAAATTCATTTCCCTGAGTGCATATATATACTAACAAATTAGGGAGAGCAGAGATCAATCAATTGGAAATGGAAATAAAAAAAACTTGAAAGCGATCAAATTAAAAACCCCCAGCAGAAAACCAAACTAGAAAACCTAAAAATTAAGGGAGAAATCAATAAAATCGAAAGTGATAGATCCATTGAGCTAATAAACAAGACAAGAAGCTGGTACTTTGAAAAAAAAACCAAACAAACAAAATTGACAAAGTACTGGTCAGTCTAATTTTAAAAAGGAAGGAAGAAAAGCAAATTAACAGCATCTAAGATGAAAGGGGGGACATCACCTCGGATGAAGAGGAAATTAAGGCATTCATTAAAAATTACTTTGCCCACTTACATGGCAATAAATACACCAATGTAGGTGATAGGGATAAATATATACAAAAACACAAACTACCCAGACTAACAGAAGAAGAAATAGAATTCTTAAATAATCCCATATCAGAAAATGAAATCCAACAAGCCATCAAAGAACTTCCTAAGGAAAAATCCCCAGGGCCTCGTGGATTCACCAGTGAATTCTATCAAACATTCAGAGAACAGTGAATCCCAATACAAGACAAACTATTTGACATAATGAGCAAAGAGGGAGTTCTACCAAACTCCTTTCATGACACAAACATGGTACTGATTCCAAAACCAGGCAGGTCAAAAACGGAGAGAGAACACTATACACCAATCTCCCTAATGAATATAGATGCAAAAATCTTAAATAGGATACTAGCAAAAAGACTCCAGCAAATGATCAGAAGGGTCATCCACCATGAACAAGTATGATTTATACCAGGGATGCAGGGCTGGTTCAGTATTAGGAAAACCATCCACATCATTGACCACATCAACAAGCAAACCAACAAGAACCACATGATTATCTCAATAGACCCAGAAAAAGCCTTTGATAAAATACAACACCCATTCCTCTTAAAAACACAAGGAAGTATAGGAATAGAGCTGTCGTTCCGAAAAATAATAAACAGTATATATCTAAAACCATCAGCTAATATCATCTGCAATGGGGATCAACTAGATGCATAAGATAAGATCACGAGTGAAACAAGGATGCCCATTATCACCTCAAGTATTTGACATTGTACTAGAAACACTAGCAGTAACAATTAGAGAAGAAAAAGAAATTGAAGGCATCAAAATAGGCAAGGAGGAGACCAAGTTATCACTCTTTGCAGATGACATGATGGTCTACTTAAAGAATCCTAGAGATTCAACCAAAAAGCTAATGGAAATAATCAACAAATTTAGGAAAGTTGCAGGATACAAAATAAACCCCCATAAGTCATCAGCATTTCTATATATCTCCAACACAGCTCAGCAGCAAAAACTAGAAAGGGAAATCCCATTCAAAATCACCTGAGACAAAATAAAATACCTAGGAATCTATCTCCAGAGCCAAACACAGGAACTATATGAACACAGCTACAAAACACTCTCCACACAACTAAACTAAACTTGAACAATTGGGAAAACATTAACTGCTCGTGGATAGGACGAGCCAATATAATAAAAATGACCATCCCACCCAAACTTATTTATCTATTTAGTGCCATACTCATTGAACTCCCAAAAAATTTCTTTACTGATTTAGTAAAAACCATAACAAAGTTCATTTTGAATAACAAAAGATCAATGATATCCAGGGAAATAATGAAAAAAAAAAACCCCACAAATGATGGGGGCCTTGCAGTCCAGACCTTAAACTATATTACAAAGCAGCTGTCATCGAAACAATTTGGTACTGGCTAAGAGACAGAAAGGAGGATCAGTGGAATAGATTCGGGGTAAGTGACCTCAGCAAGACAGTATATGACAAACCCAAAGACCCCAGCTTTGCGGACAAAAATCCACTATTTCATAAAAACTGCTGGGAAAGTTAGAGGACAGTGTGGGAAAGATTGGATTTAGATTAACACCTCACACCCTACACGAAGATGAATTCAAAATGTGTTAATGACTTGAACATAAAGAAGGAAACTATAAGAAAATGAGGCAAACACAGAATAGTATACACGTCAGCCCTTTGGGAAGGGAGAGGCTTTAAAACCAAGCAAGACTTAGAAAGAGTCACAAAATGCAAAATAAATAATCTGGACTACAGCAAATTAAAAAGTTTTTGTACCAACAAAACCAATGTAACTAATATCAGACGGGAAGCAACACATTGGGAAACAGTCTTCATAAAAACCTCTGACAAATGTTTAATTACTCAAATTTACAAAGAGCTAAATCAATTGTACCAAAAATCAAGCCATTCTCCAGTTGGTAAATGGGCAATGGACAGGAACAGGCAGTTCTCAGCCAAAGAAATCAAAATTCTTAATAACCACATGAAAAAGTGTTCTACATGTCTTATGATCAGAGAGCTGCAAATCAAAACAACCCTGAGGTATCACCTCACACCTAGCAGATGGGCTAACATGACAGCAAAGGAAAGTAATGAATGCTGGAGGGGATGTGGCAAAGTAGGGACATTAATTCATTGCTGGTGGAGTTGTGAATTGATCCAACCATTCTGGAGGGCAATTTGTAACTATGCCCAAAGGGTGATAAAAGTCTGTCTGCCCTTTGATCCAGCTATAGCACTGCCATGGAGACTGGAACGACCTCCAGGAAGCGAAGCAGAACGAGAGGAGCAGAACCAGGAGAACATTGTACACAGAGACTAATACCTTGTGGTATAATCGAAGGCCATGGACTTCTCCATTAGTATCAATGCAATGTCCCTGAACAATCTGCAGGGATCTAAAAAACACTATCTACGAGCAGAGGATAAACTATAGGAGGAGAAACACCGAGGAAAAGCAACTGCTTGACTACAGGGGGACAGGGGATAGGACTGAGGAGAGACTCTAAATGAACACTCTAATTCAAATACCAACAACATGGAAATGGATTCAAACCCAAAACACATGTGATACCCAGTGGAATCGTGCTTCGGTATACTATTCTGTGTTTACCCAATTTACTTATGGTTTCCTTCTTTATGTTTAAGTCACTCACCCATTTTGAATTTATCTTGGTGTAGGGTGTGAGCTGTTGATCAATTCCTAATCTCTCCCACACTGTCTTCCAAATTTCCCAGTAGTTTTTATCGAATAGTGGATTTCTGTCCCAAAAGCTGGGATCTTTGGGTTTATCGAATACTGTCTTGCTGAGTTGGTTGGGTTAGGATTAGAAATGTATTCATGCTTTAAAAACCTATTTAGAATTTGGGTTACGGTTAGAGTTAGGGTTAGGTTTAAGGTTAGGGTTAGGGTTAGAGTTAGGGTTAGGGTTAAGGTTAGTGTTAGAGTTAGGTTTATGGTTAGAGTTAGGGTTAGAAACATATTTATGTTTTAAAAACCGAGTTAGGGTTAGGGATAATTTTAGGTTTTGACAGTATTTAGGGATAGGGTTAGGGTTAGGGTTAGGGTTAGCATTATGGTTTAGGGTTAGGGTTAGGGTTAATTTTAGAAATGTATTTATTGTTAGAGTTAGCGTTAGGATTAGTAATCTATTTATTGTTAAGGTTAGTTATAGAAATGTATTTATGGTTTAGGGTTACCGTTTGGTTTAGGATTAGAGTGTGGGTTAGTTTTAGGGTTAGGGTTAGGGTTAGAAATGTATGTATTGTTAGGGTTAGGTTTAGGATTAGGGTTAGGGTTAAGGTTAGTGTTAGAGTTTGGTTTATGGTTAGAGTAAGGGTTAGAAACATATTTACATTTTAAAAACCTATTTAGGGTTAGGGATAAGTTTAGGGTTTGACAGTATTTACTGTTAGGATCAGGGTGAGGGTTAGGGCAGAAATCGGCAGAAATCGGCAGGACAGAAATCGGCACAGGACAGAAATCGGCAGAAATCGGCACGTATTTAGGGTTAGGGTTAGGGTTAGGGTTAGGTTTTGGGTTAGGGTTGTGTTAGGGATAGGGTTATGGTTAGGTTTAGGATTAGGGTTAGGGTTAGGGTTCTGGGTAAGGTTAGGGTTAGGGTTATGTTTAGGGTTAGGGCAGAAATCGGCACGTATTTATGGTTAGGGTTAGGGTTAGGGTTAGGTTTAGGCTTAGGTTTAAGGTTAGAAATGTATTTATTGTTAGGGTTAGCATTAGTATTTAGGGTTAGGTTTAGGGTTAGGGTTAGGGTTGGGGTTCTGGTTAAGGTTAGGGTTAGGGTTAGGTTTAGGGTTAGGGCAGAAATCGGCACGTATTTAGGGTTAGTGTTAGGGTTAGGTTTAGGCTTAGGTTTAGGGTTAGAAATGTATTGTTAGGGTTAGCGTAAGTATTAGAAATGTATTTAGTGTTAAGGTTAGTTATAGAAACGTATTCATGGTTTAGTGTTAGGTTTAGGGTTAGGGTTTAGTTTTATGGTTAGGGTTAGGGTTAGAAATATATTTATGGTTTAAAAACCTATTTAGCTCTAGGTATAGATTTAGGGTTGGACAGTACAGGATAGAAATCAGCAGGAATCGGTAAGACAGAAATTGGCAGAAATCAGTACTTATTTAGGGTTAGGGTTTGGGTTAGGATTAGGGTTAGGTTTGGGGATAGGGATTAGGGTTATGGTTAAGGGTTAGGGTTAGGGTTAAAGTTAATGTTAGAGTTTGGTTTACGGTGAGAGTTAGGGTTAGAAACATATTTATGTTTTAATAACGAATTTAGGGTTAGGGATAAGTTTAGGGTTCGACAGTATTTAGGGTTAGGATTAGGGTTAGGTTTAGTGTTAGCTTTAGTGTTAGGTTAGGGTTAGGGTATTTAGGGTTAGGGTTAGGGTTAGGGTTAGGGTTAGGGTTAGTGTTAGAGATAGGTTTATGGTTAGTGTTAGGGTTAGAAACATATTTATGTTTTAAAATCGTATTTAGGGTTAGGGATAAGTTCAGAGTTTGACAGTATTTAGGGTTAGCATTAGGGTTAGGGTTAGGGTTAGCATTA
Source organism: Monodelphis domestica (assembly GCF_027887165.1). Taxonomy (NCBI): domain Eukaryota; kingdom Metazoa; phylum Chordata; class Mammalia; order Didelphimorphia; family Didelphidae; genus Monodelphis; species Monodelphis domestica. The sequence continues at coordinate 2,999,798 of NC_077236.1, forward strand.
GGTTTAGGGTTAGTGTTAGGGTTAGGGTTAGTGTTAGGGTTAAGGTTACGGTTAGAAATGTATTTATTGTTAGGGTTAGTGTTTGGATTAGAAATGTATTTAGTGTTAGGGTTAGATATAGAAACGTATTTATGGTTTAGGGTTAGAGTTAGGTTTAGTGTTACAGTTAGGGTTAGTTTTAGGGTTAGGTTTAGGGTTAGAAATGTATTTATTGTTAGGGTTAGGGTTAGGTTTAAGGTTAGGGTTAGAGTTAGGGTTAGGTTTAGAGTTACGGTTAGGGTTAGTGTTAGGTTTAGGGTTAGGGTTAGTTTTAGGGTTAGGGTTAGGGTTAGAAATGTATTTAGTGTTAGGGTTAGTATTTGGATTAGAAATGTATTTAGTGTTAGGGTTAGATATAGAAACGTATTTATGGTTTAGGTTTAGGGTTAGGTTTAGTGTGACGTTTAGGGTTAGTTTTAGGGTTAGGGTTAGGGTTAGAAATGTATTTATTGTTAGGGTTAGGGTTAGGGTTAGGGTTAGGTTTAAGGTTTTGGAATAACAAAAGATCAAGGATATCCAGGGAAATAATGAAAAAAAAACCACAAATGATGGGGGCCTTGCAGTCCCAGACTTTAAACTATATTACAAAGCAGCTGTCATCGAAACAATTTGCTGCTGGCTAAGAGACAGAAAGGAGGATCAATGGAATAGACTGGGGGCAAGCGACCTCAGCAAGACAGTATTCGATAAACCCAAAAATCCCAGCTTTTGGGACAGAAATCCACTATTCGATGAAAACTACTGGGAAATTTGGAAGACAGTGTGGGAGAGATTAGGAATTGATCAACACCTCACACCCTACACCAAGATAAATTCAAAATGGGTATATGACTTAAACATAAAGAAGGAAACCATAAGTAAATTGGGTAAACACAGAATAGTATACATGTCAGACCTTTGGGAGGGGAAAGACTTTAAAACCAAGCAAGACATAGAAAGAATCACAAAACTTAAAATAAATAATGTTGACTAGATCAAATTAAAAAGCTTTTAACAAACAAAACCAATGTACCTAAAATCAGAAGGGAAACAACAAATTGGGAAAAAAATCTTCATAGAAACCTCTGACAAAGGTATAATTGCTCCAATTTATAAAGAGCTAAATCAATTGTACAAAAAAATCAAGCCATTCTCCAATTGATAAATGGGGAAGGGACATGGATAGGCAGTTTTCAGATAAAGAAATCAAAACCATTAATAAGCACATGAAGAAGTGTTCTTAAACTCTTATAGTCAGTGAGATGCAAATCAAAACAACTCTGAGGTATCACCTCATGCCTAGCAGATTGGCTAACACGACAACAAAGGAAAGTAATGAATGCTGGAGGGGAATGTGGCAAAGTACGGATATTAATTCATTGCTGGTGGAGTAGTGGACGGATCCAACCATTCTGGAGGGCAATTTGGATGCCCAAATGCCCAAAAGTCGACAAAAGAATGTCTACGCTTTAATCCAATCATAGCACTGCTGGGTCTGTACCCCAAAGAGATAATGGAGAAAAAGACATGTACGAGAATATTCATAGCTGCGCTGTTTGTGGTGGCCAAAAATTAGAAAACGAGTGGATGCCCATCAATTGGGGAATGGCTGAACAAATTGTGGTATATGTTGGTGATGGAATACTATTGTGCTAAAAGGAATAATTTTCTGGGAGAAAAAACACTATTCATAAGCAAAGGACAAGCTGTGGGAGTAGAAACACCGAGGGAAAGCAATTGCCTGACTCTAGCGGTTGAGGGGACATGACAGAGAAGAGACTCTAAACGAACACTCTAATGCAAACATTAACAACATGACAATGGGTTCGAATCAAGAACACATGTGATACCCAGTGGAGTCAGGAGTCGGCTATGGAGGGTTGGAGGGGAGGAAAAAATGATCTTTGTCTTTAATGAATAATGCTTGGATATGATCAAATAAAATATTATAAAATTTTTAAAAAAGAAGGAAACTATAAGCAAATTAGGTGAACACAGAATAGTATACCTGTCAGATCTTAGATTAATTAGAGAAGAAAAAGAAATTGAAGGCATCAAAATAGGCAAAGAGGAGACCAAATTATTGCTCTTTGCAGATGACATGATGGTCTACTTAAAGAATCCTAGAGAATCAACCAAAAAGCTAATTGAAATAATCAACAACTTTAGCAAAGTTGCAGGATACAAAATAAACCCACATAAGTCATCAGCATTTCTATATAATTCCAACACAGCTCAGCAGCAAGAACTAGAAAGAGAAATCCCATTCAAAATTACCCTAGACAAAATAAAAGCCTTAGGAATCTATCTCCCGAGACAAACACAGGATCTATATGAACACAACTACAAAACACTTTCCACACAACTAAAACTAGACTTGAACAATTGGAAGAACATTAACTGCTCATGGGTAGGACGAGCCAATATAATAAAAATGACCATCCTACCCAAACTCATCTATCTATTTAGTGCCATACCATGGAACTTCCAAAAAATTTTTTTTACTGATTTAGATAAAACCATAACAAAGTTCATTTGGAAGAACAAAAGATCAAGGATATCCAGGGAAATAATGAAAAAAAAAAAAGAAAGGAAGGGGTTCTTGCAGTCCCAGATCTCAGACTATAGTACAAAGCAGCGGTCATCAAAACAATTTGGTACTGGCTAAGAGACAGAAAGGAGGATCAGTGGAATAGACTCGGGGCAAGTGACCTCAGCAAGACAGTATATGACAAACCCAAAGACCCCAGCTTTGGGGACAAAAATCCACTATTTCATAAAAACTGCTGGGAAAGTTGGAGGACAATGTGGGAAAGATTGGATTTAGATCAACACCTCACACCCTACACCAAGATAAATTCAAAATGGGTGAATGACTTGAACATAAAGAAGGAAACTATAAGAAAATGAGGCAAACACAGAATAGTATACACTTCATACCTTTGGGCAGGGAGAGGCTTTAAAACCAAGCAAGACTTAGAAAGAGTCACAAAATGCAAATTAAATAATCTGGACTACAACAAATTAAAAAGTTTTTGTACCAACAAAACTAATGTAACTAAAATCAGAGGGGAAGCAACACATTGGGAAACAGTCTTCATAAAAACCTCTGACAAATGTTTAATTACTCAACTTTACAAAGAGCTAAATCAATTGTACCAAAAATCAATCCATTCTCCAATTGGTAAATGGGCAATGGACAGGAACAGGCAGTTCTCAGCCAAAGAAATCAAAATTCTTAATAACCACATGAAAAAGTGTTCTACATCTCTTATGATCAGAGAGGTGCAAATCAAAACAACCCTGAGGTATCACCTCACACCTAGCAGATGGGCTAACATGACAGCAAAGGAAAGTAATGAATGCTGGAGGGGATGTGGCAAAGTAGGGACATTAATTCATTGCTGGTGGAGTTGTGAATTGATCCAACCATTCTGGAGGGCAATTTGTAACTATTCCCAAAGGGTGATTAAAGACTGTCTGCCCTTTGATCCAGCTATAGCACTGCCATGGAGACTGGAAAGACCTCCAGGAAGCGATGCAGAGCAAGAGGAGCCGAACCAGGAGAACATTGTACACAGAGACTAATACCTTGTGGTATAATCGAAGGCCATGGCCTTCTCCATTAGTATCAATGCAATGTCCCTGAACAATCTGCAGGGATCTAAAAAACACTATCTACGAGCAGAGGATAAATTATGGGAGGAAAAACACCGAGGAAAAACAACTGCTTGACTACAGGGGGGCAGGGGATACGACTGAGGAGAGACTCTAAATGAACACTCTAATGCAAATACCAACAACATGAAATAATCACAAAAAGCAAACTACAAAGCACTTTCAACTTAGTTAGATCTTTGTAAACTGCCTAAGACATTTATTAAAGATAAAGTGACTGCTGGATGACTGAAGTGAAGATAAACAAGAAGGAAATTACTTGACAAAACTGTGGAAAATGAAAATCTATTTAAGTAACTTACATCTGTAATAACACTAAGTGATTAATTGACATTCTTCAGAATCATATGACTTCTTTGTAATATTTCTATGTAATCTATGAAACATAATTTCATCATAATATAATTTCTATATTGCATATGTAATATTCAATGAATAAAATCTATATAATCTATTTAGATATAATATCTCCATCGAAAATAAAATATGTGGGATAGTAAATCAAATGTGTTCACTTTTGGGTATGCTCTGAGAAAAACCATAACTGAAATATCTGCCACACTTGGATCTGGACTCAGAAACAGAAGTAGCTTTGGGGAAGCTTACAGAAAATTCTGTTTCTGAACTTTGAACTCGGAGCATTCCATTCTATAATACCTGCAATTTTCAAGCAACAAAGATTCTGTATGTAGTCAGAAGTTAGACCAGAAGTAGAATTTTAATAATGGGCTGGAAATTGGACTATAATTATAGGAGACAGAGAAAATGTCCACATATAACTAAGGTAAATTGAACAGTTTCTCCTGAGTTGTCAAATAAATCATGTTGCTATGTCTACAAACAAAGCTTAATATTGCTTTTAAAAAATTGTATCATTTTCAAAACAGAAACTAAGGTACTAAATCTAATTTTGCAATAAAAAATAATTTTTATGATTTTGATCGTTCCTAATACATTTAGGAGTCTTTCTATGAATTAAAACTCTAATTTTTCCTCTACTTGGTTCTTTGAATTCCTCTATCAGCAAACCTTTTAGCAAATCCTGCTATTACCTCTCATTTTAGATAAATTAGTTTGGTATGTGTTAAGATTTGCAGCGGAAAGACAATTGTTATGACACCTTTTGAACATAAAATGACCTTCTGTGAACCCTTCATGTACTAGAAAGAACAGATTATACATTCATTTATTTGCTTAAAATCGACAAAAGTGGGAAAAGTTCCATTGATTACAATATAAGATAAAATACGTAGATATAATACTATAGTGATACAGGGAATTGTCCTACCAAAATATCTAAAATATGTTCATCAAGCAAGGATAAGCTATCATGGATAAATATAGGCACAGTACGCGGTTGAAATACGTTGAAGATAGGGATAAAAAACTGAATCTATATTTTTTGATTCTTGGTTTGATCTTTTTTTGGTGGGGGAAAAATAACTAAAAGAAGAGTTCAGATTTCAGAATATAATTACTCTTATTTAATTACATTGTTCTCTTCTCAGAAGAACCAACTTTATATAGGAATTGGTCATGAGACTTCCAGAAAAATGGATGATCAACAGTGATGTCAAATAGTTCATAAAGCTAGAATAGAAACCCAGACATTCAATTCTGGAACCATTATTTATTATTTAAGAAAGAATGAATTATCTACGAGCTGGGAGGGCCTTCCTTAGTGGAAGCCTGTATCTCTGAGCCTCAGTGCCTCCTGTGGTTCTTTTCCTGAGCAGTAATGTACTTGATTTATTTGACTTGAATCCTCTCATGACTTTTGGAGAACGAGGTTGAGAGGGGTGAATAAAAAAGAAACAGGCAGAGGAAAGAAGCTAAGGAGGGCAGGGGAGAACAGGCGCATGCAGACAGAAAGAAGGGAAAGAAAGGGTGAGGGGTGGGTTTGGCAATGAAAGAGGAAGGTACGAGAGAGGAGAAAACAGAAAAGGAAAAGAAAAAACGGGAGGAGAAGACTAGAGGACTGAGGAGATCTAGACAGCATACCGATTAGAAAGACCATGAGGATTATTTTGGAGTTAAGAAGGGGGAAGGGTGAGTGTGGATCAGAGAAAGGTTGGATGGAAAAGAAGAGCCGAGGGGATGGACCTTGGGAGAGACAGAGCAGGAAAAGGTAGAGAGGGGGAAAGAGGAGAGGAGTATGGCTAGAGGAAGGGGGGAGGGTACATGAAGTGTCGAAAATGGAAAGAAGAGAGATAGAGGGAGAGAAATGGGAGGGCAGGGGCTGGAGGCAGAAGAAGGAGCAAGCAGCAGAAGCGGGCGAGACCAGGGAGAACTTTGGGAGTCCGCCAAAGAGGCAGGCGAGAGGGAAAAGAGGAAATGAGAAAAAGGAATAGAGAAGGGAGAGGGGGAAAAATAATGCAAAGAGAGTTAAAGGAAGAGACGGGGAGAGGGAAGAGGATGAGAGCAGTGGGATGAAGAGACCCACACAGGATACAGAGTCGAACACGTATAGGAGGCTGACATAGGGAGCAGGAAGGGAGGAGCAGAGAAAGAGGGTGGATAGAAAAGGAGAAGAGAGAGGAGATGAAAGTTGCGAAGGACAGAATAGAAAGAGGGGTGTGTGGGGGTGGGGAGGGCAGAAGGCAGAGAAATACGGCTAAAAGGAAGTGAAGAGATAGAGAGAGAGCCAAGAGGGAAATGTTGGAGGGTAATTGGGCCAGCCCATGGAGGTTGTTGGAGCGGGCGGGGGAGTTTGGCGAGGGGAGGAAACGAGTCCGGAAGACATGTCAGGTTGCCCTGCACCAGGGCACTCGCTAATTGCCAGCACGTTCCTCCTTTTGCTCCTCGGTTTCCCCGGGTAGAGGTGGGGTGTTGGGGATCTCTGGCCTGCAGCCACGCCAGGCTCGTGGCGCCTCTCACCTCCCCATTCCCCCACCACCCCCACTGCTTAAGGCATTGGAATTGTCCACTCTAGGGTCACTGACTTGTCCCTTGTCCAATCAGAATCTTCGCTTGGCATTGCTAGGTGGGCGGTTCCTTTCAGTTCTTTTCTCCTGGTAGTCCTGGGAGAAAATTGAACTCCCTCTGATCCAACTTCCAATGTAAGCCTTTCAGCCCCTTGGAAAGCAACTCTGGCTTTGACACTATCGGTCTTTTGTGAGCTCGTCTCTCTGAGCCTCAACTGCCTTCCGTGGTTCTTTTCCTGAGCATCACGTACTTGATTTTGCGGACCCGAACGCTTTCATGACTTTTGCGCTCATTTGCCCCGAATCCCTTTTGCAGAAGAGGCTTGAACACCCTTTTCCCTTCTGGAGAATGTCTCTGGATGAAGTCGTGTTTGCTTCGGATAGCAAAATCCTGGGTGAAGGCGGGGGTACTCAGCAGGGGGCCCACGGTGGTAGACTCGAGCGATGAAGAGAGTTAGACTGGATGAAGAGTATAAAAAGTATAAGAGTGAGGTCAGGGAGGAGCAGAGAAAGAGGGTGGTTAGAAAAGGAGAGAAAGTTGGGAGGGACAGAATGGAAAGGGTGGGGGGGGCGAAGGGCAGAGAAATCCGGCTAGAAGGAGGTGAAGAGAATGAGAAGGAGCGAAAAGGAATTGTTGGAGGGTAATTGGGCCAGCCCACCGAGGTTGTTGGAGCGGGCTGGGGAGGTTGGCGAGGGGGAAAACGAGTCTGGAAGTCATGTCAGGTTGCCCGCCACCAGGGCAACGCTAATTGCCAGCCCGTTTCTCCTGTTAATCCTCGGTTTCCGGGGGTGGAGGTGTAAAGTTTTACATCTGGGGCCTGCAGCCACCGTCTCCACCCCCCCCCTTTGTGGCCCCTCCCAGGAACTCCCCCTTCCCTGCCCCCCACGGCTTTCGCCTTTGGAATAGTCCACTGTGCAGTTCATGGGCGTGTCCGTTGTCCAATCGGAATCTTTGTTTGGCGTTGCTACGGGGGCGGTTCCTTTTAGATTCTCTGGGTTTTCCGAGGAGGAAATGTAACTCCCTTTGATACAACTTCTGAGGTAAGTCCTTCAGCCCCTTAGAAAATGATTCCGTCTTCTTCACTATGGGTCTTTTTTGAGCCTGTATCTCTGAGCCTCAGTGCCTCCTGTGGTTCTTTTCCTGAGCAGTAATGTACTTGATTTTGTTGACTTGAACCATTTCATGACTTTTGCCCTAACTCCACCCCCCCTACCCCCCCTTCCTTCCTGTATATGATGCTGGAAGACCCCTTTCTCTTCCGGAGAATGGGTCTGGATGAATTTGTGTTTGCTCAGGTGAGAAAATTCTGGGTGGAGTCGGTCGTCCTGTGCTGTTTCGAGCAACCCTGTCCATTGCGAGGCTGTTTCCCGCATTTCTCCGATCCACGGAGAAGCCAGTGATTTCTGTCCCTTTGCTGATCATGGAGGTGTGATTGCTGTTCCCCCCTGAGAGTGTCAATAAAATACCGGTTTCCCCCTTGGAATCTCCGGTCAAATGGGAAGTGGAAAAATAGGTTGAGAGGGGTGAATAGAAAAGACAGAGGAAGGAAGGTAAGGAGGGGGGTGGGGGGGAAGCGGTACACAGAGGGGAGAAAGCAAAGGAAGGAAAAGGCCCTGAGAGAGTATCAAAAAAAAGTGCATTGAAAGAGGAGAACCATCAGGAAATGGGGGGCGCTGTAGTGTGGAGTTGGGAAAGAGAGGTCAGGACAGGGTAGGCTTAGGGGAAGGAGTGAGGAGGGTGACAAAGTGACGGATCAGGGGACAAGACGGGAGAAAGAAGAGAGAATCAGAAGAGGGTGAAATGAAAGAATGGAAAGACAGTTGAAGAAAAGAGAGACGGGGAGGAGAAGAGTAGAGGGATGAAGAGATCGAGAAAGCACACAGAGTAGGAAAAGGATAGGAGTTGTAGTCAAAAGGGGAGAGGGGTAGGATGGATCAGAGAAAGGTTGGATGTAGAAGAAGAGGAGAGGGGATAAACCTTGGAAAGGACAGAGCAGGGAAAGGTAGAGGGGGAAAGAGGAATTGAAGATGGCTAGAGGGAAGAAAAGAGAGTGGGAGAGAAAAGGGCATAAAATATGTGGGATAGTGAACCAAATATGTTCTCTTACCAGTCACCAGAATGTTGAAAATATATAAGTCCTCAAAGATCTTTTTGCCTCTGGTCTGAGCAATATAACAACTGAAATCTCTGGCACACTTTGACCTGGACTCTGAAACAGAAATAGCTTTGGAGAAGTACACAGAAAATTCTCTTTTTGAACTTTGAACACTGAGCATTCCACTACATAATAGCTGCAATTGTTCAACAAAGTAGATTCTCTCTGTAGTCAGTAGTTACCCACGAAGTACAGTTTTAATACAGGGCTAGAAATCGACTAGAAATTGAATATAGAAGTCAGAGAAAATGTCCCCATAAAACTAACGTAAATTCACCAATTTCTCCTGCATTGTCAAATATAGTAGTAGTCGTCTCCCAATAACCGAGGATGACGATTTTCTCTGTGCGTTTTCGTTTATGGTGTGAGATTTAAAATGGTTGAGGTCTTAAACTGTAGTGATTAAAATCGTGGAAGATATAAATGATGATAGATATAAGAGAGGGTGAGTAAAATTTGACCTCAGAAATATGTTTCACTACAGTGTCTTGGGTTTAAAATCAAATATAAGGTGGTTGGCAGGGAAATATTCCCAATTTTTCAAATACCCAAGTCAATTGGGTTTTATAGAGATTTTAATTAACAATACAATGAATAATCAAAGAAAGAGATAGAGAGTAAGAAAGGAATAAGTATGAAGGGCTTCAAAGCCAATATGGCCTAGACCTGAGTCTTAAAAGAGAAATCAGACAGTTTTTTATAACTCATCATAAGATCTGTCTAAGTAAGGATTTTTTTTTTAAACCCTTACCTTCTGTCTTGGAGTCAATACTGTGTATTGGCTCCAAGGCAGAAGAGTGGTAAGGGCTAGGCAATGGGGGTCAAGTGACTTCCCCAGGGTCACAAGGCTAGGAAGTGGCTGAGGCCAGATTTGAACCTAGGACCTCCCAACTCTAGGCCTGGCTCTCAATCCACTGAGCTACCCAGCTGCCCCCTAAGTAAGGATTCCTAATGACACCAGGCCAGCAGCATCTCAGCTGCTTTCACCAGCTCCCTCCTCCATCTGAATGTTTCAGAAGCAGTCTCCTCAGAATGAGTCTCAGGCTTAGTTTAATTGGATTCTATCCTGCCTCCTGCATGAGTAGCTTGGTGTCCTGGAGGGACTCTGTCAGTGCCCTACAGCCTGAAGAAATGAATTAATCTCCTTTATGTACTTCCCCTTCCACTTTATTTACCCTTTTGTAATAGATCTAAAAATAGAGCTAACTTAAGGGCTTTTTCCTTATTTGAAGTATGAGTTAAGTAATTTTTCATCGTTCAGTAAGGAGTTTTACAACTTTACCTTCCCCTAAAGTATGCCTAAGTTTGGGTGAAATAATTTTAAAGTTCCCAATACATTCCTGCTTAAGTACCTTCATTGTTTAAAATGGGGAATAGCCCTAACCAATTGTCCTAAGGGAGATTCTGAGAAATTTTAATATTCACAGTGCATACTGGTTGATGAGTGTTTTTTCCTCATTATCGATCATCCCTTTCCTCAGGATGTATTTACCTTCCCTGTCCCTTTTAACCAGGTCTAGTTTGACTTTGTCAAATACCGTGACTGCAACTCCTGCCTTCTTTCTATCAGTTGAGGCCCAATAGGTCTTACCCCAACCTTTAATTCTGACACTTGTGAGTCTCTATCCCCCTCAGGTGTGTTTCTCGTAGATAACATATGGTAGGATTCTGAATTCTAATCCACTCTCTTCTTCTTCTATGTTTTATGGGTGAGTTCATCCCATTCATGTTCAAAGTTATGATTGTCACTTTTGAATTTCCTAGCATTTCGAAATCCTTCCCTACTTCTGTCCTTTCTTCTTTTGCTTTATCCTTTTAACCTCGTGATTTACTTTTAGTAAAGCCCCCTATTCCCCTCTGTTCATATGCTTCCCTTTCTGGCCCTCTTTTTTTTGTTCCCTTCTTGTTTCATTAGGGTCTGTTAAGTTCCCTCCCCCCTCTTTTTCCCTCCCTTTTTTCACTCCCTCCTCCCTACCCCCCTTAGTTTGCACTTCTTCCTTACCCTGTAGGATAAGATAGACTTCAAGATCGCATTCTGGGCCCACGGTCCTTAGGGAGAGCAAAAGAGACGGAGACAGAGACTAGAAGTAAGGCAGGGAGGGCACAGAGAGGCAGAGGAAGACACCAAAAGCAGGGAAAGAGCAATAAAGGGAGAGGAGAGAGGAGTGGATAGAAGGAAAAAGAATCAGAATGAATAGAGGGTGAGATACAGAGAAAAGCACACAGAGACAGAGAGTGATTGGGAGAGACAGAAACAGAATGAGATGTATTAAAAATGGAGAGAGAGGATAGACACAGAGATGATAAGGCAGAGAGGACAAGTGACAGTGAGAAAAAGACACAGATGGGAGGGAGGGACAGAGAAATGGAGAGGGAGAGAGACACAGTAAACGAAGGGTGTAGGGTTCAGGAAAATCCGCCAAGAATGGAGACCCAGAGACAATGGAAGTAAGCAAAGGATCACCATTTACTGACTGCAGTGCTAGGCGCTAGGGCTGCCCCAAAGGAGGATTCCTGCTGGCTTAAGAACTGTAAAGTCCTTAAAAGTAGGAATTAAGATTTCAGAAGGTTAGCTCAAGGCCTTACTTAAAGTTATATTGAAATGTCGTCCTAACATTTCAGAACGAGGAGTATTTACTAAAGAAGAATGGCATTGCATAGGGCAAGCTATGAAACAAAGTAAAAAGAAAACAGAATATTACCAGCAATCGGATCACATGGAATCTGGGCAGAATACTGCACAAAATGTGGAGAGTTGAGCTGTTTCTCAGGTTCTGGCCCCACATTTCCCTACTTCTACTGACACTTGTATATTATGATTACTCTTTCAACTTTTATGGCTTTAACTGATTCTATCAATTCTTTTCCTAACTTCTCACTGGAGAGTGCTACAGAAGCTGTGAGGAAGTCTGACCCTCCCTCACCTTAGAAGGATTCTCTTCATCCTCTCTTCCTCCCACTCCTCCTAAATTACAACCTCCACCTCCACTAAAAACCTTATGCAGGATTGCAATCATCCTAAATCTAGAGAAGAACGTAGGTACATCAGCTTCTCCAATAGAAATTAGGGATCAATCTGAGAATGCAGAAGAAATTTAGAACAGCACAATAATGTTGCCAGTGCCTAGTTCTGCAATTCATCAATTCATGTCAGAGGATAGTGCTGGAGAAGACCATATTTCAGGATATAGCATCAATTTAAAAGACACCCATGATATCTATCCTCTTTAGATCCTGCTCTAATTCCTGTCATTCTGTTCCTCCTCACCACTATTTCCAAAACTAGTGACCATTTTTTCCCTGAAAGAAGATACTCATTTTACTGGCTGCTGACTCTAGATTACAAACCAGTGCAAAAGAGCAGGAATACTCAGTGTAACCTTCTCAGATCACAATGCAATGAAAACAACAATGAGTAAGGTTACATGTAGAGGCCGCTCAAAAATTTACTGGAAATTAAACAACCTGATTCTCCAAAATTGGTTAAAGTACAAATCACAGAAACAATAATTTCTTTGAAGAAAATGACAATGATGAGACATCCTTTCAAAATCTATGGAATGCAGCCAAAGCAGTTCTCAGGGGGAAATTTATGTCCTTGAGTTCATATATTCACAACGTAAAGAGGGAAGAGGTCAAGGAATTGGGCTTGCTAATTAAAAAAAAATAGAAAATGAACAAATTAAAAATCCTCGGATGAAAAGTAAATTAGAGATCCTAAATATCAAAGGAGAAATTAATAAAATTGAAAGTGAAAGTAATATTGATTTAAGAAATAAGACAAAATACTGCTCCACCTCATTAATGAAAGGAAAGAGGAATCCAATTTGACAATATCCAAGATGAAAAGTGAGACCTCCCCACTAATGAAGAGGAAAGTAAGGCAATCATTAAAAACTATAATGCCCAATTATATACCAATAAATATGGCAGTCTAGGTGATATCGATGAATATTTATAAAAATAGAACTTGCCTTGAATAACAGAAGAAGAAATAGAATACCTAAACAATCCCATATCAGAAAAATAATTTGAACAGGCCATCAAAGAACTCCCTAAGAAAAAATCCCCGTGACCGGATGCATTGACAAATGAATTCTATGAAATACTCAAAGAACAATGAATCCCAATTTTATATAAACTATGTGACAGAATGAGCAAAGAAGGACTTCTACCAAATTCCTATTATGACACAAATATGGTACTGATTCCAAAGTCAGGCAGGAAAAAACTGAAAAAACCCCCCAACAATTATAGATCAATCTCCTTAATGAACATAGATGCAAAAATCTTAACAAGAATACTAGCAAAAGGTGACCCTAGTTTATAAATCAAATCTTTTTCCTTCTTGAATAGCATATTCCAAGTCTTTGAATCCTTTAATGTAGAAGCTATTAGGTCCTGAGTGAACCTGATTGTAACTCCAGGTTCCTTGAGTGGTTTCCTTCTGGTCCTTGAAGTACTTTTCCTTGACTGGGTATCAATGTGATGAGGAATTACTTCCTAGTAGTTATCAGTTGGGAATTTAATTCTGAAGGCAATCTCTGAATGCTTTTCATTTCAATTTTGTTTTCTTGTTGAAGGATCTATTGGCAGGTATTTAAAATTTTTTCATAATGAAATTAAAATACTAAATTTAAAAAATAATCTTTATTATGGCCTTCAGGTAATAAAATAATTCTGAGATTTTTTTTCTCATAGATCTATTTTCCAGGTCAGTTGATTTTTTTAATATGATATTTGATTGGCCAGAGTCAAGATGGCACCATCCAGGCAGTAAAAGATAAAAGGTAAGACCTCTGAAAACCCTTCCATACCAATAACAAACAAATGCTCCTAGGGGATTGAAAATCAAACTGAACAACAAGACAGAGCCAAGGAAACCCCCTGCTGGTCTCAATTCAAAAGGTACGTCCCCCAAAAGCTGGAATTCGAGGACATTTGGGTTTATGGTGAAAGCAGAAGGAAGATCCCAGGACCCCCCACCCAGCACCAGAGTGCTAAGCCTCCAGAGGGAGCAGGAATGTCTGTGCAGGCAAAGGCACTAGTTTTGAGGGAGTACCTTGCAGGCAGGGCTATGGCATGCTCAGAGCATCAAACTCAGGTGGTGAGGAAGGAGCTGCAGAGGGAGCACAGAGCACGCAGACTGGTCAGAACGGCAGAGACCCTACATATTGCTCCAGCCTTCCAGGAAGTTTTGGCCTCGGGACAGATCTACTACAACCCAACTGAACTTAATGCCATCCAAAGTCTTCAGAGCTCAGTGAAGCTAAAGGTCCAACACCCCTCCATCACAGACTCCTTGACTTTAATCCAATCAAAAGCCTCCAGAGGTCAGGGCAGCTGAAACTCAAAGCTCAAATGGTAAAAAAATAAATGAGTACTGGCTAAGATACAGAAAAGAGGATCAGTGGGATAGACTTGGGGTAAATGACCTCAGCAAAACAGTCTATGATAAGCCCCAAATTCCCAGCTTTTGGGACCAAAACCCACTATTTGTTAAAACCTGCTGGGAAAATGGGAAGACAGTATGGGAGAGATTAGGTTTGGATCAACATCTCACACCCTACACCGAGATTTTTTTCTACCTCTTGCTTGGTTTTAAAGTCTTTCGCAAAGATGTGACAGGTATACTATTCTGTGTTCACCTAATTTGCTTATAGTTTCCTTCTTTTTTAAAAATTTTATAATATTTTATTTGATCATATCCAAGCATTATTCATTAAAGACAAAGATCATTTTTTCCTCCCAGCCAACCACCCCTAGCCGACCCGTGACTCCACTGGTTATCACATGTGTTTTTGATTCGAACCCATTGTCATGTTGTTAATGTTTGCATTAGAGTGTTCGTTTAGAGTCTCTTCTCTGTCATGTCCCCTCAACTGCTATAGTCAGGCAGTTGCTTTTCCTCGGTGTTTCTACTCCCACAGCTTGTCCTCTGCTTATGAATAGTGTTTTTTCTCCCAGAAAATTATTCCTTTTAGCACAATAGTATTCCATCACCAACATATACCACAATTTGTTCAGTCATTCCCCAATTGATGGCCATCCCCTCATTTTCTAATTTTTGGCCACCACAAAGAGCGCAGCTATGAATATTCTCGTACACGTCTTTTTCTCCATTATCTCTTTGGGGTATAGACCCAGCCGTGTTATGACTAGATTAAAGGGTAGACATTCTTTTGTCGTCCTTTGGGCATTTGGGCATCCAAATTGCCCTCCAGAATGGTTGGATCAGTTCACAACTCCACCAGCAATGAATTAATGTCCCTACTTTGTCACATTCCCCTCCAGCATTCATTACTTTCCTTTGCTGTCATGTTAGCCAATCTGCTAGGCATGAGGTGATACCTCAGAGTTGTTTTGATTCACATCTCACTGACTATAAGAGTTTAAGAACACTTCTTCATGTGCTTATTAATGGTTTTGATTTCTTTATCTGAAAACTGCCTATCCATGTCCCTTGCCCATTTATCAATTGGAGAATGGTTTGATTTTTTTGTACAATTGATTTAGCTCTTCATAAATTGGAGTAATTATACCTTTGTCAGAGGTTTCTATGAAGATTTTTTTCCCAATTTGTTGTTTCCATTCTGATTATAGCTATGTTTGTTTTGTTTGTTTAAAGCTTTTTAATTTGATGTAGTCAAAATTATTTTTCATTTTGTGATTCTTTCTATGTCTTGCTTGGTTTTAAAGTCTTTCCCCTCCCAAAGGTCTGACATGTATGACTGCAAGGCCCCCATCATTTGTGGTTTTGATTTTCATTAATTCCCTGGATATCCCTGATCTTTTGTTATTCCAAATGAACTTTTTTTTTACTAAATCAGTAAAGAAATTTTTTGGGAGTTCAATGAGTATGGCACTAAATAGATAAATAAGTTTGCGTGGGATGGTCATTTTTATTATATTGGCTCGTCCTATCCATGAGCAGTTAATGTTCTTCCAATTGCTCTAGTTTAGTTTTAGTTGTGTGGAGAGTGTTTTGTAGTTGTGTTCATATAGATCCTGTGTTTGTCTCCAGAGATAGATTCCTAGGTATTTTATTTTGTCTATGGTGATTTTGAATGGGATTTCTCTTTCTAGATTTTGCTGCTGAGCTGTGTTGGAGATATATAGAAATGCAGATGACTTATGCGGGTTTATTTTGTATCCTGCAACTTTGCTAAAGTTGTTGATTATTTCAATTAGCTTTTTGGTTGAATCTCTAGGATTCTTTAAGTAGACCATCATGTCATCTGCAAAGAGTGATAACTTGGTCTTCTCCTTGCCTATTTTGATGCCTTCAATTTCTTTTTCTTCTCTAATTGTTACTGCTAGTGTTTCTAGTACAATGTCAAATAGTAGAGGTGATAATGGGCATCCTTGTTTCACTTGTGATCTTATCTCATGCATCTAGTTTATCCCCAATGCAGATGATATTAGCTGATGGTTTTAGATATATACTGTTCATTATTTTTCTGAATGATTGCTCTATTCCTATACTTCCTAGTGTTTTGTTTTGTTTTGTTTTTTAATATATTTTATTTGATCATTTCCAAGCATTATTTGTTAAAGACATAGATCATTTTCTTTTCCTCTCCCCCACCCCCCATAGCCGAAGTGTAAGTCCACTGGGCATTAGATGTTTTCTTGATTTGAACCCATTGCTTTTTTGATAGTATTTGCATTACAGTGTTCATTTAGAGTCTATCCTCTGTCATGTCCCCTCAACTTCTGTATTCAGGCAGTTGCTTTTTCTCGGTGTTTCCACAACCATAGTTTATCCTTTGCTTATGAATGGTGTTTTTTTCTCCTGGATCCCTGCAAGTTGTTCAGGGACATTACACCACCACTAATGGAGAAGTCCATTACGTTCGATTATACCACAGTGTATTAGTCTCTGTGTACAATGTTCTCCTGGTTCTGGTCCTCTTGCTCTGCATCACTTCCTGGAGGTTTTTCCAGTCTCCATGGAACTCCTCCACTTTATTATTCCTTTTAGCACAATAGTATTCCATCACCAACATATACCACAGTTTGTTCAACCATTCCCCAATTGATGGGCATCCCCTCGTTTTCCAGTTTTGGGCCACCAAAAAGAGCGCAGCTATGAATATTTTTGTACAAGTCTTTGTGTCCATTATCTCTTTGGGGTACAGACCCAGCAGTGCTATGGCTGGGTCAAAGGGTAGATATTCTTTTGTCGCCCTTTGGGCATAGTTCCAAATTGCCCTCCAGAATGGTTGGATCAGTTCACAGCTCCACCAGCAATGAATTAATGTCCCTACTTTGCCACATCCCCTCCAGCATTCATTACTTTCCTTTGCTGTTATCTTAGCCAATCTGCTAGGTGTGAGGTGATACCTCAGAGTTGTTTTGATTTGCATCTCTCTGATTATAAGAGATTTAGAACACTTCCTCATGTGCTTGTTAATAGTTTTGATTTCTTTATCTGAGAAATGCCTATCCATTTCCCTTGCCCATTTATCAATTGGAGAATGGCTTGATTTTTTGTACAATTGTTTTAGCTCATTATAAATATGAGTAATTAAACCTTTGCCATGTAAGTGGGCAAAGTAATTTTTAATGATTGCCTTAATTTCCCCTTCATCCGAGGGTGATGTCCCCCTTTTCATCTTTGATGCTGTTAATTTGCTTTTCTTCCTTCCTTTTTAAAATTAGACTGACCGGTACTTTGTCTATTTTGTTTTTTTTTTTCAAAGTACCAACTTCTTGTCTTGTTTATTAGCTCAATGGTTCTATCACTTTCGATTTTATTAATTTCTCCCTTAAAATTAGGGAGGACAGAGACCAAGGAATTGGAAATGCAAATCAAAAAACTTGAGAATGAACAAATTAAAAACCTCCAGAAGAAAACCATACTAGAGATCCTAAAAATTAAGGGAGAAATTAATAAAATATAAAGTGACAGAACTATTAAGATTATAAACAAGACTAGATACGGGTACTTTGAAAAAACAGACAAAATAGAGAAAGTACTGGTTAATTTAATTAAAAAAAGGAAAGAAGAAAGGCAAATTAACAGCATCAAGGATGAAAAGGGGGATCTCACCTCCAATGAAGAGGAAATTAAGGCAATCATTAAAAACTACTTTGCCCAACTATATGGCAATAAATATACCAACCTAGGTGATATGGATGCACATTTACAAAATATAAATTGCCTAGACTAACAGAAGAAGAAATAGTTTTCTTAAATAATCCCATATCAGAAAAAGTAATCCAACAGGCCATCAAAGAACTTCCTAAGAAAAAATCCCCAGGGCCTGATGGATTCACCAGCGAATTCTATCAAACATTCAGAGAACAGTTCATTCCAATACTATACAAACTATTTGACATAATAAGCAAAGAGGGAGTTCTACCAAACTCCTTTTATGACACAAGCATGGTACTGATTCCAAAACCAGGCAGGCCAAAAACAGAGAAAGAAAATTAAACACCAATCTCCCTAATGAATGTAGATGCAAAAATCTTAAATAGGATACTAGGAAAAAGACTCCAGGAAGTGATTAGAAGGGTCATCCACCATGATCAAGTAGGATTTATACCAGGGATGCAGGGCTGATTCAATATTAGGAAAACTATCCACGAGACTTCCGGTTAAGATGGCGGCTTAGAGAAAGCTAAAGCTCAGATCTCCTGAAAACCCTTCCCGACCGATCTCAAACGATAAGCTCCTAAGGCGCCGAAATTCAAAACGATCAACAGCACAGACCCTGGGAACCCTCCTCCTGGACCTGGACCCGGTTCAAAAGGTACGGCTCCCCTTAAAAGCCAGAACCCGAGATCACTCGGACCTCAGGGGTAGGAGCGCAGAGTCCAAGGCTCCAGGAAGCCGCAGCCTGGCCGGGCTCAGAGAGCAGAACCCTCAGGGCCTTCTACAGTCCCGGTGAAAGTTACTGCCTGGGGCTTCCGCTGCAGAGAGCTGGTCGAAACAACAGCAACCCTCAGGGCGGGCAAGACAGCCTCACGGGCTGGATCCTGCTATCCAAGTCTCAGTGAAAGTCCTTGCCCGGAGCTTGGGAAAGCTGCAGCCCATCCCCCCGCAGGCCGACGAAACAGCCTCACGGCCAGCGATTCTGAAGGCAACTTCCGGAAAGCGAGCCGGGGGGAGAGTGTGGCCTCGTGGTCCGACCCTTCCATTCCAGTTCCAGTGAGGCATATTCAGTTTAACCCAGGGAAAGCTCATAGAACTATCTGCCCAGGACTAAAGCCTCTGAACACCAGAAAGAGACAAGAAAAACTAATCCTCCACATTCAGAAATGGCAAACTCCACAGAACCACAGAAGCCCCAAAATACCAAGAAAAATAAGAAGAAAGGGGCGACTTTGGACACATTCTATGGAGCCAAAATACAAAATACAGAGCAGACAGAAGATAATATAAAAGAAAATGCTCCAAAACCTTCCAAAGGAAATGGAAACTCTCCACAAACCTATGAAGAATTTGAATCAGAAATGACCAAAAAGATGGAAGCCTTCTGGGAGGAAAAGTTGGAAATAATGCAAAAGAAATTCACGCATCTACAAAACCAGTTTGACCAAACTGTAAAAGAAAACCAGGCTTTAAAGGCCAGAATCAGGCAGCTGGAAGACAACGATCGTGTAAAAGAGCAAGAATCAATAAAGCAAAGCCAAAATACCAAGAAATTAGAAGAGAACATAAAATATCTCACCGACAAGGTGATAGATCTGGAAAATAGGGGGAGAAGGGATAATTTAAGAATAATTGGACTCCCAGATAAGCCAGAAATAAACACCAAACTGGACATGGTGATACAAGATATAATCAAAGAAAATTGCCCAGAGATTCTAGAACAAGGGGGCAATACAGCCACTGACAGAGCTCACAGAACACCTTCTACACTAAACCCCCAAAAGACAACTCCCAGGAATGTAATTGCCAAATTCCAAAGCTATCAAACAAAAGAAAAAATCCTACAGGAAGTCAGAAAAAGACAATTTAGATATAAAGGAATGCCAATCAGGGTCACCCAAGACCTTGCAAGTTCTACTCTGAATGATCGTAAGGCATGGAACATGATCTTCAGAAAGGCAAGAGAGCTGGGTCTCCAACCAAGAATCAGCTACCCAGCAAAACTGACTATATACTTCCAAGGGAAAGTATGGGCATTCAACAAAATAGAAGACTTCCAACTTTTTGCAAAGAAAAGACCAGAGCTCTGTGGAAAGTTTGATACCGAAAATCAAAGAGCAAGGAATACCTGAAAAGGTAAATATTAAGGAAAGGGGAAAATGTTATCTTCTTCTTTTACTCAAACTCTCTTCTATAAGGACTACATTTATATCAACCTATGTATACTAACATGTGGGGAAAATGTAATGTATAAATAGGGGGTAAAGAAAGACCAAATAGAATAATCATTCTCACACAAAGATTCACATGGGAAGGGGAGGGGAAGAAAACTCCTATAAGAAGGAGAGGAAGAGGGTGGGGGGTTACTTAAACCTCAATCTCAGGGAAATCAGCTCTGAGAGGGAAAAACATCCAGATCCATTGGGATCTTGAATTCTATCTTACCCAACAAGGGTAAGGAGAAGGGAAAACCAAGGGGGGGAGGGGGAGAGGGAGAACAAAAAGGGAGGGAAAGAGAGGGGGGAGGGGGAGGGAACAAAAAGGAAGGGACTAAAAAGGGAAACATCAAGGGAGGGGACAAGGGGGACTGTTTCAAAGTAAATCACTGGACTAAAAGGTAGAGCCGAAGAAGAAAAGGTTAGAATTAGGGAAGGCAATCAAAATGCCAGGGAGTCCACAAATGACAATCATAACTTTGAACGTGAATGGGATGAACTCACCCATAAAACGTAGACGAATAGCAGAATGGATTAGAATCCAAAACCCTACCATATGTTGTCTTCAAGAAACACACATGAGGCGGGTTGACACCCACAAGGTCAGAATTAAAGGATGGAGTAAGACCTTCTGGGCTTCAACTGATAGAAAGAAGGCAGGAGTGGTAATCATGATATCTGATAAAGCCAATGCAAAAATAGACCTGATCAAAAGGGATAGGGAAGGTAATTATATTTTGTTAAAAGGGACTATAGACAATGAGGAAATATCATTAATCAATATGAATGCACCAAATAATATAGCACCCAAATTTCTAATGGAGAAACTAGGAGAATTGAAGGAAGAAATAGACAATAAAACCATACTAGTGGGAGACTTAAACCAACCATTATCAAATTTAGATAAATCAAATCAAAAATAAATAAGAAAGAGGTAAAAGAAGTGAATGAAATCTTAGAAAAATTAGAATTAAGAGACATATGGAGAAAAATAAATAGGGATAAAAAGGAATACACCTTCTTCTCAGCACCACATGGCACATTCACAAAAATTGACCATACATTAGGTCACAGAAACATAGCACACAAATGCAGAAAAGCAGAAATAATGAATACAGCCTTCTCAGATCACAAGGCAATAAAAATAATGATTAGTAATGGTACATGGAAAACCAAATCTAAAACCAATTGGAAATTAAACAATATGATACTCCAAAACCGTTTAGTTAAAGAAGAAATCATAGAAACAATTAATAATTTCATCGAGGAAAATGACAATGGCGAAACATCCTTTCAAACCTTTTGGGATGCAGCCAAAGCGGTAATCAGAGGTAAATTCATATCCCTGAATGCTTATATTAACAAACAAGGGAGAGCAGAGATCAATCAATTGGAAATGCAAATGGAAAACTATCCACATAATTGACCACATCAACAAGCAAACCAACAAGAACCACATGATTATCTCAATAGATGCAGAAAAAGCCTTTGATAAAATAAAACACCCATTCCTACTAAAAACACTAGAAAGCATAGGAATAGAAGGGTCATTCCTAAAAATAATAAACAGTATATATCTAAAACCATCAGCTAATATCATCTGCAATGGGGATAAACTAAATCCATTCCCATTAAGATCAGGAGTGAAACAAGGATGCCCATTATCACCTCTATTATTTGACATTGTATTAGAAACACTAGCAGTAGCAATTAGAGAAGAAAAAGAAATTGAAGGCATCAAAATAGGCAAGGAGGAGACCAAATTATCGCTCTTTGCAGATGACATGATGGTCTACTTAAAGAATCCTAGAGATTCAACCAAAAAGCTAATTGAAATAATCAACAACTTTAGCAAAGTTGCAGGATACAAAATAAACCCGCATAAGTCATCAGCATTTCTATATAATTCCAACACAGCTCAGCAGCAAGAACTAGAAAGAGAAATCCCATTCAAAATTACTCCAGACAAAATAAAAGCCTTAGGAATCTATCTCCCGAGACAAACACAGGATCTATATGAACACAACTACAAAACACTTTCCACACAACTAAAACTAGACTTGAACAATTGGAAGAACATTAACTGCTCATGGGTAGGACGAGCCAATATAATCAAAATGACCATCCTACCCAAAGTTATCTATCTATTTAGTGCCATACCCATGGAACTTCCAAAAAAATTTTTTTTACTGATTTAGAAAAAAACATAACAAAGTTCATTTGGAATAACAAAAGATCAAGGATATCCATGGAAATAATGAAAAAAAATTCAAAGGAAGGGGGTCTTGCAGTCCCAGATCTCAGACTATATTACAAAGCACCGGTCCTCAAAAGAATTTGGTACTGGCTAAGAGACAGAAAGGAGGATCAGTGGAATAGACTGGGGGCAAGCGACCTCAGCAAGACAGTATATGACAAACCCAAAGATCCCAACTTTTGGGACAAAAATCCACTATTTCATAAAAACTGCTGGGAAAATTGGAGGACAGTGTGGGAAATATTAGGCTTAGATCAACACCTCACACCCTACACCAAGATAAATTCAAAATGGGTGAATGACTTGAACATAAGGAAGGAAACTATAAGAAAATTAGGCGAACACAGAATACTATACATATCAGACCTTTGGGAAGGGAAATACTTCAAAACCAAGCAAGAATTAGAAAGAGTTACAAAATGCAAAATAAATAATCTGGATTACATCAAATTAAAAGGTTTTTGTACAAACAAAACTAATGTAACCAAAATCAGAAGGGTAGCAACAAATTGGGAAACAATCTTCATAAAAACCTCTGACAAAGATTTAATTACTCAAATTTATAAGGAACTAAATCAATTGTACAAAAAATCAAGCCATTCTCCAATTGACATATGGGCAAGGGACATGAACAGGCAGTTCTCAGCCAAAGAAATCAAAACTATTAATAAGCACATGAAAAAGTGCTCTACATCTCTTATAATCAGAGAGATGCAAATGAAAACAACTCTGAGGTATCACCTCACATCTAGCAGATTGGCTACCATGACAGCTATGCAAAGTAATGAATGCTGGAGGGGATGTGGCAAAGGGGACATTAATTCTTTGCTGGTGGAGTTGTGAAGTGATCCAACCATTCTGGAGGGCAATTTGGAACTATCCAAAGGGCTATAAAAGACTGTCTGCCCTTTGATCCAGCCATAGCACTGCTGGGCTTGTACCCCAAAGAGATAATGGTCAAAAAGACTAGTACAAGAATATTCATAGCTGCGCTCTTTGTGGTGGGCAAAAATTGGAAAATGAGGGGATGCCCTTCAATTGGAGAATGGCTGAACAAATTGTGGTATATGTTGGTGATGGAATACTATTGTGGTAAAAGGAATAATAAAGTGGAGGAATTCCATGGAGACTGGAACAACCTCCAGGAAGTGATGCAGAGCGAAAGGAGCAGAACCAGGCAAACATTATACACAGAGACTGATACATTGTGGTACAATCGGAGGTGATGGACTTCTCCATTAGTATCAATGCAATTTCCCTGAACAATCTGCAGGGATCTAAAAAAAATACTACCCACAAGCAGAGGATAAATTGTGGGAGTAAAAACACCGATGAAAAGCAATCGCTTGACTACAGGGTTGGAGGAGATAAGACTGATGAGAGACTCCAAATGAACACTATAATGCAAATTCCAACAACAGGGAAATGGGTTCGAGTCAAGAACACATGTGATAACCAGTGGAATCATGATTCGGCTATGGAAGAGGGAATGACGGGGGGGGGGAGGGGAGGAAAAGAAAATGATCTTTGTTTCCAGTGAATAATGTATGAAAATGACCAAATAAAATAATGTTTAAATAAGTAAAAAAAAAGGTATGCCCCCCTGAAAGTTGGAGTCCGAGAACACTCTGGTCTATGGGGAAGGCAGAAGGAAGGTCCCAGGACCCCTACCACCACCCCCAAGCCCGGAATGCTGAGCCGCCATTGGCAACAGGAACTTCTGGGAGGGCAAAGGTGCTGTTTTGGAGGGTCTACCTTGTGAGCACTGGGGTGCCGGGCGTGGAGCGTTCAGAGCGGGCAGTGGGGAGGAAGCCGTGGAGAGACCAGGGAGCCTGAAGCCCCACAGCTGGATCATACATTCTGGCTGCAGTCTCACAGTAGCTTTTTTCCTCAGGGCACATCCAGACCAACCCAGTTGAATTTAATCCGATCAAAAGCCTCCAGAGCGATTTCCTGGTAAGCATGGCTGCACAGTAGACAAGGCTCGCTTCCTTTCCTCAATCCGAACTACACAAATGACCTCAAAAGACCCCTCAAGAAACAAAAACAACCATCTTCATAAGAGTGGAGAGACCCCATACTAAGTCGAAGCACTGAAGGTAGGTGAGACTTCGGCATTTCCACAATATAAGGGAATGAATAGCTGACCCACCATCCCCCAGCGCACCACTCCGAGTGAGTCAGAGTTTAAGTCTACACTGGCCAGAATCAATAAGTGAGGGAGCGGCACCCCAGGACTGAACAATGGGCAGCCCCACATCTGGGAACCTGAATAAGATCACCAAGAACCCCCCTCCTATGAGCAGTAAAACCCGAAACACCGGCAGGACGACAAGGGGAACTCAGATCCCGGGCTCCCAGAACTAGTGTGCTATCATCAACGGGTGCACAAAGGGATCCCCTGAAGTGAGCAAGTGGCACCCACAGGTCTTGGGAGTTAACTAAAAACAACAAAGGCCCACACCTGAGAGCTGTAACAACCGAAATGCCAGTAGGAAGGGGAGGGCAGACCCTGGGCATCCCGGGGAAGATAGCGCTGCTGCAGAGAATGGAGAATTTGCCTGTGGATAAAGCTACGGATCAGTAGACCCATACACAGAAAGCCAGCCCTCCTTACTCAGATTTCTGACTGGAAAGGGGAGAAAAAGAAAACCATAGAGATGGCAAACAGTGCACAGGAGTAACAACATCTAAACACCAAGAAAAGCAAGAAGAAGGGGTTGACTTTGGACACATTTTCTAATACAAAAGGGTAAATAAAGTGGAACGGAAAGTACATAAAGGAGATTAATTCATTTCTTCATGTTTTAGGGCACTGACAGAGTCCCTCCAGGACACCAAGCTGCTCATGAAGGAGGTAGGATAGAATCCAATTAAACTAACCCTGAGAAAGGAAGATCAGGAAACAAAGGAAGATCAAGACAAACAAAGAGATCACAATGGAATGCAAAGTAACACATTGCTAACTATGGATAACTAATTAGGTATCTCTGAAAGTCAATAACCCCTGAGTTTTATCCACTTATCCCTGACCACACGCAACTGTGCATGACCTATGTGCTATCCACTTATCACTTACCACAGACATGTATTCATGATAAGCTTGCTTGGTTGAAAAATAAGGACCTGTATGGGAAAGGAAATAGCCTGGATGCTCGTAACTTATATAAACTGTCTCGTAATGCCAGTCGGATACCATTTCCTCTAGGGTAGACTGTTCCAGTTTGTAGGTATTTTATTCTTTCTCAAACAATAAATAACAATTACAAGAAATGAATTTCTGGTTGTCTGACTTAGCTTTAGGGTGTATCCCACAATCACTCTGATGATCATCAATTTTTCTGGAAGTCTCATGATCAATTGCTATATAAAGTCAGCTAATCTGAGAAGAGAAAATTAATCATCAGTAAGAGTAATTATATTCTGAAATCTGAACTCTTTTATTCCCACAAAAAAATTAAACCAAGAAACCCCAAAAAATGCACATTCAGCTTTTTATCCCTAGCTTCAATTTATTTCAACCTTGTCCTGTGTCTACATTCATCTGTGATAACTTGCCTTTCCTTATGAACTGATTTCAGATATTTTGGTAGGAAAATTGCCTGTATAACTATATCTATGTGGTTTCTCTTTTTATTTTCTCAGCAATGAAATTTTTTCATTTGTTTGATGCTAAGAAAATCAATGAATGCATCATCTGTTCTTTCTCGTACCAGAAGAATGAACAAAAATCATTTTATGCTCAACGGGTGTCATAACAATTGTCTTTACTATGAAAACATTAACATATACTGAACTAATTTGTCTAAAATGAAGGGTAATCGCAGGAATTAAAAAGTTTTCTGTTTGCTGATAGTGGAATTGAAAGAACTAAGTGGAGGAAAAAATAAAATTTTAATTTATAGTAAGAATCCTAAATGTTAAAGATCAAAATCATAGGAATTGTTTTTATTGTAAAAGTAGATTTAATTCCTTAGTTTCTGTTTTGAAGATCAAACAAAATTTGTAAAGCAATATTAACCTTTGTTTGTAGATAGAGCAACATGATATATTTGACCCAGGCTTCCAATGCCGAGAGAGTGGGACTGTCTCTGTGCATTGACTTTTCCACTTCAATCTCCTTCACACACAAGTGTCTTTGTGCACACTCATCTAAACACCATTGTAAACCTCAAAATTTCTCAGACATATGAATGTTAGGGGTTTCCCCCATTGGGGAATGTACTACATAAAAAAAATTCCCTACCAGATGGTGAGAAATCTACTTGAGTGTGGGGGCTCCTTGCCTTGGGAATATCCCTACAACACCCTACTTAGGCCTGCTTTAGGACAGAGAGCTCCTTGAGAACAATGAAAAGTACTTTGATCCATGCTTATGGAAGGGACAGGAAGTTCTTTGGGTCATGACTGTTTTAGAATTGATACAATGAGATACTGAGTACCTATAAATGTGGGGCAACTTGTAAACTACTTAAACCTAAAAGGGTGATAACTTATTCAGAGGTTTTTTCTAATGAAATTTGTTGACACAGCAGCATTTTTTCCCTGACTTACTAAAGAGATTAAAACTACTCAGCTGTGAATTCAAAATGGGCGGTCCTTTAGAAAACATCTATAGTGATTGGTAGATGTAAGGACTTAGGGGAGGTGACAGAGAAGATTTTGCCCTTAAAAAGAAGAGCTCAGGGAAGAGCTGGAAAGTTATTCTGAAACATTCAGATTGGAGAGACTCATTCTGAGGACGCTGCTTCTGAAACATTCAGATGGAGGAGGGAGCTGGTGAAAGCAGCTGAGATGCTGCTGGCCTGGTGTCATTAGAAATCGTTACTTAGGGGGCAGCTGGGTAGCTCAGTGGATTGAGAGCCAGGCCTAGAGATGGGAGGTCCTAGGTTCAAATCTGGCCTCAGCCACTTCCTAGCCTTGTGACCCTGGGCAAGTCACTTGACCCCCATTGCCTAGCCCTTATCACTCTTCTGCCTTGGAGCCAATACACAGTATTGACTCCAAGACAGAAGGTAAGGGTTTAAAAAAAAATCCTTACTTAGACAGATCTTATGATGAGTTATAAAAAACTGTCTGATTTCTCTTTTAAGACTCAGGTCTAGGCCATATTGGCTTTGAAGCCCTTCATACTTATTCCTTTCTTACTCTCTATCTCTTTCTTTGATTACTCATTGTATTGTTAATTAAAATCTCTATAAAACCCAATTGACATGGGTATTTGAATAATTGGGAATATTTCCCTGCCGACCACCTTATATTTGATTTTGAACCCAAGATACTGTAGTGAAACATATTTCTGAGGTCAAATTTTACTCACCCTCTCTTATATCTATCATCATTTATATCTTCCATGATTTTAATCACTACAGTTTAAGACCTCAACCATTTTAAATCTCACACCATAGTCTAAAACGCACAGAGAAAATCGTCATCCTCGGTTACCGAGAGCCAACAACTACTATAGTTGACAACGCAGGAGAAATTGGTGAATTTCCCTTAGTTTTATGGGGACATTTTCTCTAATTTCTAGTCGATTTCTAGCCCTGTATTAAAACTGTACTTCTTGGGTAACTACTGACTACAGAGAGAATCTACTTTGTTGAACAATTGCTGCTATTATGAAGTGGAATGCTCAGTGTTCAAAGTTCTGAAAGAGAATTTTCTGTGTACTTCTCCAAAGCTATTTCTGTTTCAGAGTCCAGGTCAAAGTGTGGCAGAGATTTCAGTTGTTATATTGCTCAGACCAGAGGCAAAAAGATCTTTGAGTACTTATATATTTTCAACATTCTGGTGACTGGTAAGAGAACATATTTGGTTCACTATCCCACATATTTTATGCCCTTTTCTCTCCCACTCTCTTTTCTTCCCTCTAGCCATCTTCAATTCCTCTTTCCCCCTCTACCTTTCCCTGCTCTGTCCTTTTGAAGGTTCATC
Organism: Monodelphis domestica; assembly: GCF_027887165.1. Taxonomy (NCBI): domain Eukaryota; kingdom Metazoa; phylum Chordata; class Mammalia; order Didelphimorphia; family Didelphidae; genus Monodelphis; species Monodelphis domestica. The sequence goes on from NC_077236.1 coordinate 3,028,087, forward strand.
CCCTGTCTTTTTCTTCTACATCCAACCTTTCTCTGATCCATCCTACCCCTCTCCCCTTTTGACTACAACTCCTATCCTTTTCCTACTCTGTGTGCTGTCTCGACCTCTTCATCCCTCTACTCTTCTCCTCCCCTTCTCTCTTTTCTTCAACTGTCTTTCCATTCTTTCATTTCACCCTCTCCTGATTCTCTCTTCTTTTTCTAGTCTTGTCCCCTGATCCGTCACTTTGTCACCCTCCTCACTCCTTCCCCTAAGCCTACCATGTCCTGACCTCCCTTACCCAACTCCACACTACAGCGCCCCCCATTTCCTGATGGTTCTCCTCTTTCAATGCACCTTTTTTTTGATACTCTCTCACGGCCTTTTCCTTCCTTTGCTTTCTCCCCGCTGTGTACCACTTCCCCCCCACCCCCCTCCTTACCTTCCTTCCTCTGTCTTTTCTATTCACCCCTCTCAACCTATTTTTCCACTTCCCATTTGACCGGAGATTCCAAGGGGGAATCTGATATTTTATTGACACTCTCAGGGGGCAACAGCAATCACACCTCCATGATCAGCAAAGGGACAGAAATCACTGGCTTCTCCGTGGATAGGGGAAATGCGGGAAACAGCCTCGCAATGGACAGGGTTGCTTGAAACAGCACAGGACCACCGCCTCCACCCAGAATTTTCTCACCAGAGCAAACACGAATCCATCCAGATCCATTCTCCAGAATAGAAAGGGGTCTTCCAGCCTCATTTAAAGGAAGGATGGGGATAGCGCGGTGGGAGGGGAGTGGAATTAGGGCAAAAGTCATGAAAGGGTTCAAGTCAACAAAATCAAGTACATTACTGCTCAGGAAAAGAACCACGGAAGGCACTTGAGGCTCAGAGAGACGTGCTCACAAAAGACCGATAGTGTCAAAGCCAGAGTTGCTTTCCAAGAGGCTGAAAGGCCTCTTGGACTCGATTTCAGTACAGGACAGAAATAGGAAAAATTGGCAAGAATATGTAGGACAGAAATTGGCAGAAATCTGCACTTATTTAGGTTTTGTGTTAGGGATAGTGTTAGGGTAAGGGTTAAAGTGAGGGTTAGGGTTAAGTTTAGAAACCTATTTAGTGTTTGGGTTAGGGATAGAAACGCAATTAGGTTTAGGTTTAGGGTTAGAGACTTATTTAAAGTTAGGATTAGTGTTAGTTTTAGTTTTGGGTTTGAATCATATTTTGGGTTAGAGTTAGAAATCGGCAGAAATCGGCACATATTTAGGGTTAGAGTTAGGGTTAGGGGTAGGATTTGTGTTAAGCTTAGGACAGAAATCGACAGAAATTGGCATGGATTTAGGTTTATGGTGATGGTTAGGGTTGGTGTTAGGGTTCAAATTAGGGTTAAGTTTAGGACAGAAATCGGCAGAAATCGGCACATATTTAGGGTTAGATATAGGGTTAGGGTTAAGCTTAGGGTTAGAATTAGGTTCATGGTTAGAGTTAGGGTTAGAGTTAAGGTTAGGTTTATGGTTAGAGTTAGGGTTAGAAACATTTATGTTTTAAAAACCAATTTAAGTTTAGGGATAAGTTTAGGGTTTGAGAGTATTTAGGGTTACGGTTAGGGTTAGGGTTACGTTTAATGTTAGGGTTAGCATTAGGGTTTAGGGTTAGGGTAGGACAGAAATTGGCAGATATTTAGGGTTAGGTTTAGGGTTACGGTTAGGGCAGAAATTGGCACGTATTTAGGGTTAGGGTTAGGGTTAGTGTTAGAGTTAGGTTTATGGTTAGAGTTAGGTTTAGAAACATATTAATGTTTTAAAAACGTATTTAAGGTTAGGGATAAGTTTAGGGTTTTACAGTATTTAGGGTTAGGGTTAGGGTTAAGGTTATGGTTAGGGTTAGGGTTAGTTTTAAAGTGACGTACAGAAATCGGCACTTATTTTATGGTTTGGGTTAAGGTTAGTGTTAGCTTTATGGTTGGGTTAGGGTTAGTTTTAAAGTGACGGACCGAAATCAGCACATATTTTATGGTTTGGGTTAGGGTTAGTGTTAGCTTTATGGTTGGGTTAGGATTAGAAATGCATTTATGGTTTAAAATCCTTTTTAGTATTTGGGTTATGGTTAGAGTTAGGGTTAGGATTAAGGTTAGGGTTAGATTTAGGGTTAGGTTTAGGGTTACAGTTAGGGTTAGGGTTACAGTTAGGGTTAGGGTTAGGGTTTTGGTTAGGGTTATGGTTAGTGTTAAAGTGAGGAACAGAATTCGGCACATATTTAAGGGTTAGGGTTAGGATTAGGGGTAGAGTTAGCTTTATGGTTGAGTTAGGATTAGAAATGCATTTGTGGTTTAAAAACCTATTTAGCATTTGGGTTACAGTTAGAGTTAGGGTTAGAGTTAAGGTTAGTGTTAGGGTTCGAGTTAGGGTTTGAGTTAGGGTTAGGGTTAAGGTTAGTGTTAGAGTTAGGTTTATGTTTAGAGTTAGGGTTAGAAACATATTTATATTTTAAAAACCTATTTAGGGTTAGGGATAAGTTTGGGTTTGAGAGTATTTAGGGTTAGGGTTAGGGTTAGGCTTAGGGTTAGCATTAGGGTTTAGATTTTGGGTTGGGGTTAGGGTTAGGGTTAGAGTTAGGGTTAGAAGTTTGGGTTAGGGTTAAGGTTAGTGTTAGAGTTAGGTTTATGGTTAGAGTTAGGGTTAGAAACATATTTATGTTTTAAAAGCCTAGTTAGGGTTAGGGATAAGTTTAGGTTTTGACAGTATTTCGGGATTGGGTTAGGGTTCGGGTTAGTGTTAGCTTTATGGTTGGGTTAGGATTAGAAATGTATTTATGCTTTAAAAACCTATTTAGAATTTGGGTTACGGTTAGAATTAGGGTTAGGGTTAGAGTTAGGGTTAGGTTTAAGGTTAGTGTTAGAGTTAGGTTTATGGTTAGAGTTAGGCTTAGAAACATATTTATGTTTTAAAAACCTAGTTAGGGTTAGGGATAAGTTTAGGTTTTGACAATATTTAGGGATAGGGTTAGGGTTAGGGTTTAGGGTTAGTGTTAGGGTTAGGGTTAGGGTTAATTTTAGAAATGTATTTATTGTTAGAGTTAGCGTTAGGATTAGAAATCTATTTAGTGTTAAGGTTAGTTATAGAAACGTATTTATGGTTTAGGCTTATGGTTTGGTTTAGGATTAGGGTGAGGGTTAGTTTTAGGGTTAGGGTTAGGGTTAGAAATGTATGTATTGTTAGGGTTAGGATTAGGGTTATGGTTAGTGTTAGTGTTAGAGTTTGGTTTATGGTTAGAGTTCGGGTTAGAAACATATTTACATTTTAAAAACCTATTTAGGGTTAGGGCTAATTTTAGGGTTTGACAGTATTTACTGTTAGGGTTAGGGTTAGGGTTAGGGGTAGGGTTAGAAATGTATTTAGGCTTAGGTTTAAGGTTTAGGGATTGGGTTATAGTTATGGTTAGGGTTATAGTTAGGTTCAGAAACATATTTAGAGTTAGGGTTAGAGTTTGGCATATGGTTATTGTTAAGTAGGATAGAAATCGGGATAAATCGGCACATATTTAGGGTTAGGGTTAAGGTTAGGGTTAAAACCATATTTAGTTTTAGGTGTAAGATTTGGGTTACGGTTAGGGTTAGTGTTAGGGATAGATTTAGGCTTAGGGTTAGGGTTAGAAAAGTATTTAATGTTGGGTTAGGGATAGAAACCCAATTCTGGTAAGGGTTAGAAACGTATTTATAGTTTGGGTTAATGTTAGAGTTAGGCTGTAAACCATAAAATTTCTTAGACTTATAAATGTTGGAAATTTCACCATTGGGAAATTTCATACTTGAAAAATTTCCTATTGATAGTGGGTCTTGGCTATTGGAACGTGAACCCCATTGGCATGGGAGGTTCCTCCTCCTCCCTTCTTAAGATTACTTTAGGACAGAAACCTTTTGCTGAACAATGGAAAGGACTTTGACCTATGCTTAAGCACAGAACAGAAATTTCTTTGAGTCATGATTGATTTTAGAATTGATACAATAGAGATACTTGGAATGACAGAAACAGGTCTTGGAAAATAGAATTTCCACCCCACTCAGTCCTAACAGGATTTAGGAAGGGCTGCAACATAGATCAAAATTTAATTATTTGAGAATATGAACTCCAACAGACATGTACAAACCCACAGACCTCTGGGCGGTCCTGGGTTAACCTACCCATTGGCACAGGGAAAATGCTGGACAGTGATTGGTAGATGTGAGAACAGAGGGGAGGGAACTTGGATAGTTTCCTTAAAGATAGAGGGGTCTGAGGACTGAGGGGGTTGGTTGGAGAGTTTTGGCTCTGAGTGGTTGGAGAGGTGCTCTGAGAAGCTTGCTCTGAAGGAAGCTGGAGGTGGAGGCCCGGGAGACTGTTTCTCCATTTTGGTCACGTGAGTAATAGGGACTGATCTCCTTTCTTTGCCCAAGCTATATAAGGGCTTGGGCCTTTTGGCCCAGCCTAAACAGAGGAGGTATTTAAGCCCTATTCACTTCTCCCCCCCCCCCCTCTCTCTCTGTCTCTGTCTTTCTCTCTCTCTAATTCCTTTCTTCCTCCTGCTTGTAATTAAACTCTATAAAAGGTTGACGGCTGACTTGAGTTTTCATTTAGGAATTACATAGCTGAATTCCTTGGCGACCTTAAATTAATATATATCAGTCTTTTAAAGTGATTTCCATGTCACAAGGGTTAGTGTTAGGGTTAGCGTTAGAGTTAGGGTTATGGTTAGATTTAGGGTTAGAAACATTTATGGTTTAAAAACCTATTTAGGTTTAGTGGTAGGTTTATGGTTTGACAGTACAGGACAGAAATCGGCAAAAATCTGCACATATTTAGGCTTAGTGTTAGGTTTAGGGTTAGGGTAAGGGTTAAAGTGAGAGTTAGGGTTAAGGTTAGAAACGTATTTAGTGTTTGGGTTAGGGATAGAAACGCAATTAGGGTTAGGTTTACGGTTAGAGACTTATTTAAAGTTAGGGTTAGTGTTAGTGTTGGTTTTAGGGTTTGAATTGTATTTTGGGTTAGAGTTAGAAACCGTCAGAAATTGGCACATATTTAGGGTTAGAGTTAGGGTAGGGTTAGGATTTGGGTTAAGGTTAGGACAGAAATCGGCAGAAATCGGCACAAAGTTAGGGTTAGAGATAGGGTTAGGGTTAGGGTTAGGATTAAGATTAGGGTTAGATTTAGGGTTACGTTTAGGTTTATGGATAGGGTTAGGGTTAGGGTATTAAGGGTTAGGGTTAGGTTTAGGGTTAGGGTTTGGGTTAGAGTTAGGGTTAGGGTTAAGGTTAGTGTTAGAGTTAGGTTTATGGTTAGAGTTAGGCTTAGAAACATATTTATGTTTTAAAAACGTATTTAGGGTTAGGGATAAGTTTAGGGTTTGACAGTATTTAGGGTTAAGTTTAGTGTTAGGGTTATCATTAGGGTTTAGGGTTAGGGTTAGGGTAGGACATAAATCAGCAGAAATCGGCACATATTTAGGGTTAGAGATAGGGTTAGGGTTAGGGTTAGAGTTAGGTTAGAGTAAGGATAGGGTTAAGGTTAGTGTTAGAGTTAGGTTTATGATTAGAGTTAGGGTTAGAAACATTTATGTTTTAAAAACGTATTTAGGGTTAGGGTTAGGGTTAGGGTTAAGGTTAGTGTTAGAGTTAGGTTTATGGTTAGAGTTAGGCTTAGAAACATATTTATGTTTTAAAAACGTATTTAGGGTTAGGGATAAGTTTAGGGTTTGACAGTATTTAGGGTTAAGTTTAGTGTTAGGGTTATCATTAGGGTTTAGGGTTAGGGTTAGGGTAGGACATAAATCAGCAGAAATCGGCACATATTTAGGGTTAGAGATAGGGTTAGGGTTAGGGTTAGAGTTAGGTTAGAGTAAGGATAGGGTTAAGGTTAGTGTTAGAGTTAGGTTTATGATTAGAGTTAGGGTTAGAAACATTTATGTTTTAAAAACGTATTTAGGGTTAGGGTTAGGGTTAGGGTTAAGGTTAGTGTTAGAGTTAGGTTTATGGTTAGAGTTAGGCTTAGAAACATATTTATGTTTTAAAAACGTATTTAGGGTTAGGGATAAGTTTAAGTTTTGACAGTATTTAGGGATAGTGTTAGGGTTAGGGTTAGTGTTAGCTTTATGGTTGGGTTAGGATTAGAAATGTATTTATGCTTTAAAAAGCTATTTAGAATTTGGGTTATGGTTAGAATTAGGGTTAGGTTTAAGGTTAGGGTTAGGGTTAGAGTTAGGGTTAGGGTTAGGGTTAGGGTTAGGTTTAGTGTTAGACTTACGGTTAGAGTTACGGTTAAGGTTAAGGTTAGTTTTAGAGTTAGGTTTATGTTTAGAGTTAGGGGCAGAAACATATTTATGTTGTTTTCTTTTTAATATATTTTATTTGATCATTTCCAAGAATTATTCGTTAAAGACATAGATCATTTTCTTTTCCTCCGCCTCACCCCCCATAGCCGATGCGTAAATCCACTGGGCATTAGATGTTTTCTTGATTTGAACCCATTGCTTTGTTGATAATATTTGCATTAGAGTATTCATTTAGTCTCTCCTCTGTCATGTCCCCTCAACCGCTGTATTCAGGCAGTTGCTTTTCCTCGGTGTTTCCACAACCATAGTTTATCCTTTGCTTATGAATAGTGTTTTTTTCTCCTGGATCCCTGCAAATTGTTCAAGGACATTACACCGCCATTAATGGAGATGTCCATTACGTTCGATTATACTACAGTGTATTAGTCTCTGTGTACAATGTTCTTCTGGTTCTGCTCCTCTCGCTCTGCATCACTTCCTGGAGGTTGTTCCAGTCTCCATGGAACTCTTCCACTTTATTATTCCTTTGAGCACAATAGTATTCCATCACCAACATATACCACAATTTGCTCAGCCATTCCCCAATTGATGGGCATCCCCTTATTTTCCAGTTTTTGGCCACCACAAAGAGCGCAGCTATGAATATTTTTGTACAAGTCTTTTTGTCCATTATCTCTTTGGGGTACAGACCCAGCAGTGCTATGGCTGGATCAAAGGGTAGATATTCTTTTGTCGCCCTTTGGGCATAGCTCCAAATTGCCCTCCAGAATGGTTGGATCAATTCACAACTCTACTAGCAATACATTAATATGCCAATTTTGCCACATCCCCTCCAGCAATCATTACTCTCCTTTGCTGTTATGTTAGCCAATCTGCTAGGTGTGAGGAGATACCTCAGAGTTGTTTTTATTTGCATCTCTCTGATTATCAGAGATTTAGAACACTTCTTCATGTGCTTGTTAATAGTTTTGATTTCTTTATCTGAAAACTGCCTCAGAGTCTACCTTAGGACATTTCGTTAGGGCTATTCCCCATTTTAAACAATGAAGGTACTTAAGCAGGAATATATTGGGAACTTCAAAATTACTTCACCCATACTTAGGCATACTTTAGGGGAAGGTAAAGTTGTAAAACTCCTTACTGAACGATGAAAAATTACTTAACTCATACTTCGAGTGAGGCAAAAGCCCTTAAGTTAGTTCTATTTTTAGATCTAATAAAAAAGGGTAAATAAAGTGGAAGGGGAAGTACATAAAGGAGATTAATTCATTTCTTCATGCTGTAGGGCACTAACAGAGTCCCTCCAGGACACCAAGCTGCTCATGCAGGAGGTAGGATAGAATCCAATTAAACTAAGCCTGAGACTCATTCTGAGGAGACTGCTTCTGAAACATTCAGATGGAGGAGGGAGCTGGTGAAAGTAGCTGAGATGCTGCTGGCCTGGTGTCATTAGGAATCCTTACTTAGGGGGCAGCTGGGTAGCTCAGTGGATTGAGAGCCAGGCCTAGAGATGGGAGGTCCTAGATTCAAATCTGGTCTCAGCCACTTCCTAGCCTTGTGACCCTGGGCAAGTCACTTGACCCCCATTGCCTAGCCCTTACCACTCTTCTGCCTTGGAGCCAATACAGAGTATTGACTCCAAGACAGAAGGTAAGGGTTTAAAAAAAAATCCTTACTTAGACGGATCATATGATGAGTTATAAAAAACTGTCTGATTTCTCTTTTAAGATTCAGGTATAGGCCATATTGGCTTTGAGGCCCTTCATACTTATTCCTTTCTTACTCTCTATCTCTTTCTTTGATTACTCATTCTATTGTTAATTAAAATCTCTATAATACGCAATTGACTTGAGTATTTGAATAATTGGGAATATTTCCCTGGCCACCACCTTATATTTGATTTTAAACACAAGACACTGTAGTGAAACATATTTCTGAGGTCAAATTTTACTAACCCTCTCTTATATCTATCATCATTTATATCTTCCACGATTTTAATCACTACAGTTTAAGACCTCAACCATTTTAAATCTCACACCATAAACGAAAACACACAGAGAAAATCGTCATCCTCGGTTACCGAGAGCCAACAACTACTATATTTGACAACGCAGGAGAAATTGGTGAATTTACCTTAGTTTTATGGGGACATTTTCTCTGACTTCTATATTCAATTTCTAGTCGATTTCTAGCCCTGTATTAAAACTGTACTTCTTGGGTAACTACTGACTACAGAGAGAATCTTCTTTGTTGAACAATTGCAGCTATTATGAAGTGGAATGCTCAGTGTTCAAAGTTCTGAAAGAGAATTTTCTGTGTACTTCTCCAAAGCTATTTCTGTTTTAGTGTCCAGGTCAAAGTGTGGCAGAGATTTCAGTTGTTATATTGCTCAGACCAGAGGCAAAAAGATCTTTGAGTACTTATATATTTTCAACATTCTGGTGACTGGTAAGAGAACATATTTGGTTCACTATCCCACATATTTTATGCCCTTTTCTCTCCTACTCTCTTTTCTTCCCTCTAGCCATCTTCAATTCCTCTTTCCCCCTCTACCTTTCCCTGCTCTGTCCTTTTGAAGGTTCATCCCCTCTCCTCTTCTTCTACATCCAACCTTTCTCTGATCCATCCTACCCCTCTCCCCTTTTGACTACAACTCCTATCCTTTTCCTACTCTGTTTGCTGTCTCGATCTCTTCATCCCTCTACTCTTCTCCTCCCCTTCTCTCTTTTCTTCAACTGTCTTTCCATTCTTTCATTTCACCCTCTTCTGATTCTCTATTCTTTCTCCCGTCTTGTCCCCTGATCCGTCACTTTGTCACCCTCCTCACTCCTTCCCCTAAGCCTACAGTGTCCTGACCTCTCTTTCCCAACTCCACACTACAGCGCCCCCCCATTTCCAGATAGTTCTCCTCTTTCAATGCACTTTATTTTAATACTCTCTCATGGCTTTTCCTTCCTTTGCTTTCTCCCCTCTGTGTACCGCTTCCCCCCCACCCCCCTCCTTACCTTCCTTCCTCTGTTTTTTCTATTCACCCCTCTCAACCTATTTTTCCACTTCCCATTTGACCGGAGATTCCAAGGGGGAAACCGGTATTTTATTGACACTCTCAGGGGGGAACAGCGATCACACCTCCATGATCAGCAAAGGGACAGAAATCACTGGCTTCTCAGTGGATCGGAGAAATGTGGGAAACATCCTCGCAATGGACAGGGTTGCTCGAAACAGCACAGGACGACCGACTCCACCCAGAATTTTCTCACTGGAGCAAACACGAATCCATCCAGACCCATTCTCTGGAAGAGAAAGGGGTCTTCCAGCCTCATTTACAGGAAGGATCAGGGGGGGAGTTAGGGCAAAAGTCATGAAAGGGTTCAAGTCAACAAAATCAAGTACATTACTGCTCAGGAAAAGAACCACTAGAGGCACTGAGGCTCAGAGATACAGGCTCACAAAAGACCGATAGTGAAGAAGATGGAGTCATTTTCTAAGGGGCTGAAGGACTTACCTCGGAAGTTGGATCAAAGGAAGTTACATTTCCTCCTGGGAAAACCCAGAGAACCTAAAAGGAACCGTCCCCATAGCAATGCCAAACAAAGATTCCGATTGGACAACGGACACGCCCATGAACTGCACTGAGGACTGTTCCAAGGAGAAAGATGTGGGGAGCGGGGAGGTGGGAGGTCGTGGGAGGGACCACAAAGGGGCGGGGGTAGAGAAGGTGGCTTCAGGTCCCAGATGTAAAAAGCTACCCCTCCACCCCGGGAAACCGAGGATTAACAGGAGAAACGGGCTGCCAATTAGCGAGTGCCCTGGTGGCCGGCAACCTGACATGCCTTCCAGACTCGTTTTCCCCCTCGCCAACCTCCCCAGCCCGCTCCAACAACCTCCGTGGGCTGGCCCAATTACACTCCAACATTTCCCTTTTAGCTCCCTCTCATTTTCTTCAGCTCCTTCTAGCCAGATTTCTCTGCCCTTCGCCCCCTTCCCCCCCTTTCCATTCTGTCCCTCCCAACTTTCTCTCCTTTTCTAACCACCCTCTTTCTCTGCTCCTCCCTGACCTCACTCTTATACTTTTTATACTCTTCATCCAGTCTAGCTCTCTTCATCGCTCGAGTCTACCACCGTGGGCCCCATCCTGAGTATCCCCGCCTTCACCCAGGATTTTGCTCACCGAAGCAAACACGACTTCATCCAGAGACATTCTCCAGAAGGGAAAAGGGTCTTCAAGCATCTTCTGCAAAAGGATTCGGGGCTAATGAGCGCAAAAGTCATGAAAGGGTTCGGGTCCGCAAAATCAAGTACTTGATGCTCAGGAAAAGAACAAGGGAAGGCACTTGAGGCTCAGAGAGACGAGCTCACAAAAGACCGATAGTGTCAAAGCCAGAGTTGCTTTCCAAGGGCCTGAAAGGCTTAACTCGGAAGTTGGATCAGAGGCAGTTCAATTTTCTCCCAGGACTACTGGGAGAAAAGAACTGAAAGGAACCGCCCACCTAGCAATGCCAAGAGAAGATTCTGATTGGAAAAGGGACAAGTCAGTGACCCTAGAGTGGACAATTCCAACATCGTAAGCAGTGGGGGTGGCGGGGGAATGGGGAGGCGAGAGGCGCCACGAGCCTGGGTTGGCTGCAGGCCAGAGATACCCAACACCCCACCTCTACTTGGGGAAACCGAGGAGCAAAAGGAGGAACGTGCTGGCAATTAGCGAGTGCCCTGGTGGAGGGCAATCTGACATGTCTTCCGGACTCGTTTCCTCCCCTCACCAAACTCCCCCGCCCGCTCCAACAACCTCCATGGGCTGGCCCAATTACCCTCCAACATTTCCCTTTTGGCTCTCTATCTCTTCACCTCCTTTTAGCCGTATTTCCCTGGATATCCTTGATCCTTTGTTCTTCCAAAAGAAATTTGTGATGGTTTTTTCTAGATCAGTAACAAAAAAATTTTTGGAAGTTCCATGGGTATGTCGCTAAATAGATAGATGAAAGTTTGGGTAGGATGGTCATTTTTATTATATTGGCTCGTCCTACCCATGAGCAGTTAATGCTTTTTCAAAGTGTTCGAGTCTAGTTTTAGTTGTGTGGAGAGTGCCTTGTAGTCGTGTTCTTAAAGTTCCTGTGTTTGCCTCCGGAGATAGATTCCTAAGTATTTTATTTTGTCTAAGGTTATTTTGAATGGGATTTCTCTTTCTAGTTCTTGCTGCTGAGCTGTGTTTGGAATATATAGAAATGCTGATGACTTATGCCGGTTTATTCTGTATCCGGCAACTTTGCTAAAGTTGTTGATTTAAGTAGACCATCATGTCATCTGCAAAGAGTGATAATTTGGTCTCCTCCTTGCCTATTTTGATGCCTTCAATTTCTTTTTCTTCTCTAATTGCTACTGCTAGTGTTTCTAATACAATGTCAAATAATAGAGGTGATAATGGGCATCCTTGTTTCACTCCTGATCTTAATGGGAATGGATTTACTTTATCCCCATTGCAGATGATATTAGCTGATGGTTTTAGATATATACTGTTTATTATTTTTAGGAATGACCCTTCTATTCCTATGCTTTCTAGTGTTTTTAGTAGGAATGGGTGTTGTATTTTATCAAAGGCTTTTTCTGTATCTATTGAGATAATCATGTGGTTCTTGTTGGTTTGCTTGTTGATGTGGTCAATTATGTGGATAGTTTTCCTAATGTTGTACCAGCCCTGCATCCCTGGTATAAATCCTACTTGATCATGGTGGATGACCCTTCTAATCACTTGCGGGAGTCTTTTTGCTAGTATCCTATTTAAGATTTTTGCATCTATATTCATTAGGGAGATTGGTCTATAATTTTCTTTCTCTGTTTTTGGCCTGCCTGGTTTTGGAATCAGTACCATGCTTGTGTCATAAAAGGCGTTTGGTAAAACTCCCCCTTTGCTTCTTATGTCAAATAGTTTGTATAGTATTGGGATTAACTGTTCTCTGAATGTTTGATAGAATTCGCTGGTGAATCCATCAGGCCCTGGGGATTTTTTCTTAGGAAGTTCTTTGATGGCCTGTTGGATTTCTTTTTCTGATATGGGATGATTTAAGAAAACTATTTCTTCTTCTGTTAGTCTAGGCAATTTATATTTTTGTAAATATTCATCCATATCACCTAGGTTGGTATATTTATTGCCATATAGTTGGGCAAAGTAGTTTTTAATAATTGCCTTAATTTCCTCTTCATCGGAGATGAGGTCCCCCTTTTCATCCTTGATGCTGTTAATTTGCCTTTCTTCTTTCCTTATTTAAATTAGATTAACCAGTACTTTTTCTATTTTGTCTGTTTTTTTCAAAGTACCAGCTTCTAGTCTTGTTTATTAACTTAATGGTTCTATCACTTTTGATTTTATTAATTTCTCCCTTAATTTTTAGGATCTCTAGTTTGGTTTTCTTCTTGGGGTTTTTAAGTAGTTCATTCTCAAGTTTTTGATTTTCATTTCCAATTCGTTGATCTCTGCCCGCCCTAATTTGTTAATATATGCACTCATGGGTATGAATTTTCCTCTAAGTACAGCTTTGGCTGCATTCCATAAGGTTTAAAAGGATGTCTCACCATTGTCATTTTCCTCAATGAAATTATTAATTGTTTCTATGATTTCTTCTCTAACTAACCGATTTTGGAGTATCATATTATTTAATTTCCAATTAATTTTTGATTTGGCTTTCCATGTACCCATACTGATCAATATTTTCATTGCTTTATGATCTGAAAAGGTTGCATTTATTATTTCTGCTTTTCTGCATTTGAGTGCCATGTTTCTGTGACCTAGTGTATGATCTATTTTTGTGAATGTGCCATATGGTGCTGAGAGGAAGGTTTATTCCTTTGTGTCCCTATTTATTTTTCTCCATATATCTATTAACTCTAATTTTTCTAAGACTTCATTCACCTCTTTTACTTCTTTCTTATTTATTTTTTGATTTGATTTTATCTAAATTTGAAAGTGGTTGGTTCAAGTCTCCCACTAATATGGTTTTACTGTCTATTTCCTCCTTCATTTCTCCTAGTTTCTCCATTAAAAATTTGCATGCTATACCATTTGGTGCATACATGTTGATTAGTGATATTTCCTCATTGTCTATACACCCTTTTAAGAGAATCTGTTTACCTCCCCTATCCCTTTTGATCAGGTCTATTTGTGCTTTGGCTTTGTCAGATATCATGATTGCAACTCCTGCCTTCTTTCGATCAGTTGAAGCCCAAAAGGTCTTACTTCATCCTTTAATTCTAACCTTGAGAGTATCAACCCACCTCATATGTGTTTCTTGAAGACAACAAATGGTAGGGTTTGGGTTTCTAATCCAATCTGCTATTTGTCTACATTTTATGGGTAATTTTGATATATTCCCCTAGTTCTGACCTTTCTTCTGTAGCTATATCCTTTTAAACCAGTGATTTACTTTAGGTCAACACCCCTAGTCCCCTCCCTTGATATGCTTCCCTTTTTAGCCCTTCCCTTTTTATGGTCCCTTAGCACCACTACCACCCCCCTCCCCCCAGGGTGTATGGGATGCTCAGGGAGGAGTAATAACTTCTTTATGGAGGGTTTGTTGTGCCCTCATGATATATACTGTTTATTATTTTTAGGAATGACCCTCCTATTCCTATGCTCTCTAGTGTTTTCAATAGGAATGGATGTTGTATGTTATCAAAGGCTTTTTCTGCATCTATTGAAATAATCATGTTATTTTTGTTGGTTTGCTTGCTTATATGGTCGATTATATGGATGTTTTTCCTAATATTGAACCAGCCCTGCATCCCTGGTATAAATCCTACTTGATCATGGTGGATGACCCTTCTGATCACTTGCTGGAGTCTTTTTGCTACTATCCTATTTAAGATTTTTGCATCTATATTCATTAGGGAGATTGGTCCCCGCCTCTCTCCTGTTCTTAAGTTTGAATTTCAGTCCCCTAGGAGCATTCAGTTTGTCGGTAAGGAAGGGTTTTCAGCGGTCTGAAGTTTTGCTGCTTCTAAGCCACCATCTTGACTCTGCCTCTCTCCAATTAGAATTTGGTAGACAAAAAGATTACAGAAAACACACACAAATTCCAAAAGAAGAATATGCAAAGGACACAGAGTGTGTAATACCTCAAAAATGACTTCAAAAACAAATTGAGAGAGGTAGTGATAAAGGCAGAAACAAAAAAAGAAAAGAATGCAAGAAGAAATAAAAATGATGCAAGAAGAAATGGGCCAATTGGGAAAGGAGAATCAAAAACTGACAGAAGGATATAAGTTCTTAAAAATGAGAATCGACTATCAAGAAACTAATATCTTGAGAAATCAAGAAACAATAAAGGAAATTCAAAGGAATGATAATGAAAAACATCAAATATCTTATTTTTAAAATTAATTATTTAGTCAATTTAGAATATTGTTCCTTGGTTACAATAATTACAATATTTCCCACCCTCGCTTCCACCCACCCTTCACCCAGCTGACACACAATTTCATTGGGTATTTTCCTTGATCAGAACCTCTTTCTATGCTGTTGATGTTTGCACTATGATGTTCATTTACAGCCTACATCCCCAACCATATCCCTTCAACCCATGTAATCAAGCAGTTGGTTTTCTTCAGGGTTATTACTCCCACAGTGTTTGCTGTGAATGTATTTAGTTGTTTTTCTCCTGGATTATGGTGTTAATTTTGGACTACTGGATGGTTTTTTCCTTTGAGATTTCCAGTAGCTGGAGTTGTGCTGTGGGCTCCATTAAAATCAACCCATC
Organism: Monodelphis domestica; assembly: GCF_027887165.1. Lineage (NCBI taxonomy): Eukaryota > Metazoa > Chordata > Mammalia > Didelphimorphia > Didelphidae > Monodelphis > Monodelphis domestica. Next base: position 3,043,116 of record NC_077236.1, read on the forward strand.
TTGGTTTCTGACTCAATTCTGCCATCTCCCAGCTCCGTCTCGCCCCTCGTGGAATTTAAACTACTATCCTTTCTCTCTTCTTGAGATATTCGCAGGTGGTGTCTCATATGGTGCCACATGTGGGCTCTTAACCTTTTATTTCACACAGCCTTGGCAGGAGTTGTCCCATCACACGAGGGAACTGACAAAGGATGGTCGGGGCAGAGTCTGAGGAGGCTTACTTCTCTTGTGGCCAAAGAAGGTAAGGCTCTCTCTACCAGAGATGGGGCAATCTGTTTCCTCTCAAACCTGTTAGGTTCGACTCTTAATGTCCTTGATTGAAAAGGGAGGAAGTAAGGTCTCTAAAGCTAAACTCAAAGCTTTGTTAAAGTGATTCAGACAGCTTATCCAGAATTCCTGCCAATGGGGGTTTTAGAGGTTAAGCAATGGGACCTGATAGGACAAAAGACTGAAAGAATATAAGAATGAGGGAAAAAAGGTCAGGCAAACAATATTTAACATGTGGTCGGTCATGAGAATGATCTTGGCTGATTTACCTTTCCAAACTTCTAGTTCTGGGGAGAAAGGACCTTTGCAAACTCAGGAATCAAAACAGCAGGCTTTGAAACCGGGCACTCCTCAGGCATCAGAGAATGCTGAAGTAGGAGAAGAGGAGGAGAGTCGCCCATTCCCTAGGGAGCCTCCAATGGTTCTGGGGGCCACAACTCAGAAGGGAGTGACACAAAAGAGTCATTTACAACTCCAAAGCTTTACCCTCCCTTAGACAATGGGGCATGCCACTCTCCTCCCCCTCCTCCAGACTATCAGTCCCTTTCACTAACCTCTCTCTTGGCCACCCCTCCCCCCAACTTCATGGAGTTCTCTTCCCTTCTGCAGTAAAAGAGGAAGCAGGATATTTAGCTTTCCCTGTATTACCAAGGGAAAATAAAAATGTCACATCTACAATAGAAGTAAAAGGCAGGTAAAGAATACTTCTCCAACAGGAATTAAGATTTAATTTGGAAGCTGCAAAGGTTAATTCACTAAGGCCTAAGAAAGAGGCATTGAAATCCAGCCTTCTAAACAAATGCAAATCAGACTATATGTTAATCAGGTTCTTGTCACTTCAGTTTACTGAGTTAGGCAAAGACAGCTATTTACATAGCCAGATTATTCATCTCAAGCAAATCTAAGTTTATTGCAAAAAAAATTTACTTATTTAAAAAATTACTTCCTTCTAAATTCATGCAAGGATCAAACTAAAAATCATAAGGAAATTCATATGCCAAATCAGAAGGTAAGCAGGTAAATTATGAAGGCTTAACAGGCCATTGTTATGAGGAATTTAAATGCAATTCATCTGAATAGGAACACCTCCTGTTTGCTTTGACTCAAACAAACCAGGACACTTTAAGTATCAGAATCAATTTGCAACAGAGATAATTTCTAAACACCTTTGCTAATAAAACCACAGGTCTAAGCAAAATTAATAACTTAATGAAATAATTCTGAGACACTTTAAAAATTCAGAAAAGCCTAGTTTGAAAAGATATTTTGCGATTCTGTAGTCAAACAGTAAAAGATTTTTTTTTTTATCAGCAAACCTCTACACTCTTTTAGCATTGAAAAAGGGATCTAGGAAGTCCTTTGGTTGAGGTTCTGCCAGGTAAAGGAAGGAGGAAAAATCTGACTTTACAAAGATAATTACAACAGGATGAAATCACAGTGAAATAAAATTTAAGAATTTACATTGTTCTAATTTAGGTTGGACATGGCAAAATTATAAAGGAATGTCTGATTATATTTCGTAATAGAGAAAGTTAGAAGAGTTAAAAATCTTTCTCTGACTTTTGTGATATCCTACAGAATATTGGGACAAGAGATGTTTTATTTACAATGAAATTTTGGTATAAATTACAATGTAGTTAAGGTGCAAACAGGAATTTTTAAGCTTTGGGCTTAGATATGAAGCTGCATGGATTTTTTTCTCTCAGCCATGTGACTTACCTTTAAACATAAGGTGACCTAGCAACCTAGAGGGTAGCATCCCTGCCACTGACGTTACAAGTTTTTAACTATGGAGGAATTATTAAAATTTTTTAAAACAGGACATAAGAGCAGCAAAGATAAAAAAAATTTAGTAGAGATTATTTAAAGAACCTGAATGAAGTTCAAAAACGTTATATAAAGTACATATTACTGCAACTTTATCCAAAAAGCAAATGATTTATAACTAGTATAGTTTCCATTATAAAAATAAGACACATTCTCAGCAGAGTGGAAGCATGGTTGGAAGGATTCAATCTGTTAACCAGTAGTTAATTATTAAGGTTATCCAGTAATTTGTTAATCAGTCCAGTGATTTATTAATGATTTAAAATGGGCAATACTGCCACTTACTCAAATTACAGATATTGAAGCTGATCATGATAGTAAGATGAGACCTATGATAATAATGCAAATTTAAATGTTATTTGCCCAATGTTATCTATTTTTGCAGTAAAATTTTGCAAAGTTGATATATAAAACTAATAATTCTAGACACAGTATCAAGATATTTTCAGTTATGAAGCTAACTGTTATAGTTTAGAAATAATAACACCTGTACAACCACTTGATAATGCTGCATATACTTTTACAGCATAAGACCGAACTGTAATATTAATGATTGCACAATATGAATTTTTTTTAAACCCTTACCTTCTGTCTTGGAGTCAATACTGTGTATTGGCTCCAAGGCAGAAGAGTGGTAAGGGCTAGGCAATGGGAGTTAAGTGACTTGCCCAGGGTCACACAGCTGGGAAGTGTCTGAGGCCAGATTTGAACCTAGGACCTCCCATCTCCAAGCCTGGCTCTCAATCCACTGAGCTACCCAGCTGCCCCAATAATATGAATTTTGGAAAAAGCAAAAATTGTATACAGATAGACAAATACTTAAGATCACAGCACAAATGGGTAAAATCATACATGATTTATGGTATGACGGTTTTATGATTATTGGTTTAAAAAAGCAAATGTTTATGCATCCATGCATTCTGTTTTGCAAAGTCAAACAAAACTAGCTGTGAAACTGCTTGCTTTGAGCAGATGGCTGCTAGCATTCTCTGCTATAACAGAGGGCCTCATCTATTGTACACCTATATCCTGTATAAGCAAATGATATTCCTTGCCAATGCAAAATGTGGTGGATTATTTTCAGCTCTGAAAGGTATCCACTGCAGATTTTGGAACAAAGGATGCATTCCAACATGCTCCTGAAATAAAAAAGGTTAATCATGGCAAGGTGATGGGAGATACTTACTCTCCTGGTTTATGGATTTAAGCTCAAAATGAAGAAGTGAGCAAAAGTGATTACAGAACTTATAAAGAATTGTGCGTATTTTGATGCCTTCAATTTCTTTTTCTTTTCTAATTGCTACTGCTTGTGTTTCTAGTACAATGTCAAATAGTAGAGGTGATAATGGGTATCCTTTGTTTCACTCCTGATCTTATTAGGAATGCATTTAGTTTATCCCCATTGCAGATGATATTAGCTGATGGTTTTAGATATATACTGTTTATTATTTTTGGAAGCGACCCTTCTATTCCTATGCTTTCTAGTGTTTTTTAATAGGAATGGGTGTTGTATTTTATCAAAGCCTTTTTCTGCATCTATTGAGATAATCATGTGGTTCTTGTTGGTTTGCTTGTTGACGTGGTCAATTATGTGGATAGTTTTCCTAATGTTGTACCAGCCCTGCATCCCTGGTATAAATCCTACTTGATCATGGTGGATGACCCTTCTGATCACTTGCTGGAGTCTTTTTGCTAGTATCCTATTTAAGATTTTTACATCTATAGTCATTAGGGAGATTGGTCTATAGTTTTCTTTCTCTGTTTTTGACCTGCCTGGTTTTGGAATCAGTATCATGTTTGTGTCATGAAAGGAGTTTGGTAGAACTCCCTCATTGCTTATTATGTCAAATAGTTTATATAGAATTGGGATTAACTGTTCTCTGAATGTTTGATAGAATTCACTGGTGAATCCATCAGGCCCTGGGGATTTTTTTCTTCGGAAGTTCTTTGATGGCTTGTTGGACTTCATTTTCTGATATGGTATTATTTAAGAATTCTATTTCTTCTTCTGTTAGTCTAGGCAGTTTTTATTTTTGTATATATTCATCCATATCACCTAAATTGGTGTATTTATTGCCATGTAATTGGGCAAAGTAATTTTTAATGATTGCCTTAATTTCCTCTTCATCAGAGGTGATGTCCCCCTTTTCATCTTTGATGCTATTAATTTGCTTTTCTTCCTTCCTTTTTTAAATTAGACTGACCAGTACTTTGTCTATTTTGTTTGTTTGTTTTTTTCAAAGTACCAGCTTCTTGTATTGTTTATTAGCTCAAAGGTTCTATCACTTTCGATTTTATTAATTTCTCCCTTAATTTTTAGGATTTCTAGTTTGGTTTTCTGCTGGGGGTTTTAATTTGATCGCTTTCAAGTTTTTTTATTTCCATTTCCAATTGATCGATCTCTGCTCTCCATAGTTTGTTAATATATGCACTCAGGGATATGAATTTACCTCTGATTACTGCTTTGGCTGCATCCCAAAGGGTTTGAAAGGATGTCTCGCCATTGTCATTTTCCTCGATGAAATTATTAATGGTTTCTATGATTTCTTCTCTAACTAAACGATTTTGCAGTATCATATTGTTTAATTTCCAATTAGTTTCTGATTTTGTTTTAAATGAACCATTACTGATCATTATTTTTATTGCCTTATGGTCTGAAAAGGCTGCATTTATTATTTCTGCTTTTCTGCATTTGTGTGCCATGTTTTTGTGACCTAATGGATGGTCAATCTTTGTGAATGTGCCATGTGGTGCTGAGAAGAAGGTGTATTCCTTTTTATCCCTAGTTATTTTTCTCCATATGTCTATTAATTCTAATTTTTCTAAAATTTTATTCACTTCTTTTACCTCTTTCTTATTTTTTTTTGATTTGATTTATCTAAATTTGATAATGGTTGGTTCAAGTCTCCCACTAATATGGTTTTACTGTCTATTTCTTCCTTCAATTCTCCTAGTTTCTCCATTAGAAATTTGGGTGCTATATTATTTGGTGCATACATGTTGATTAGTGATATTTCCTCATTATCTAATGTCCCTTTTAACAAAATATAATTAACTTCCCTATCCCTTTTGATCAGGTCTATTTTTGCTTTGGCTTTATCAGATATCATGATTGCCACTCCTGCCTTCTTTCTGTCAGTTGAGCCTCAGAAGGTCTTACTCCATCCTTTAATTCTGACCTTGTGGGTGTCTACCCGCCTCATGTGTGTTTCTTGGAGACAACACATGGTAGGGTTTTGCATTCTAATCCATTCTGCTATTCGTCTACGTCTTATGGGTGAGTTCATCTCATTCATGTTCAAAGTTATGACTGTCACTTGTGGACTCCCTGGCATTTTGATATCCTTCCCTAATTCTAACCTTTCTTCTTCAGCTCTAACTTTTAGTCCAGTGATTTACTTTAAATCAGTCCCCATTGTATTTCCCTTTCTACCCCCTCCCTTCTTATTCCCTCCCTTATTTTCCCCTGTAGTCTTTTTAAAATCCCCCCCACCCTCTCTCTCCCTTGTACTGCTTCCCTCCCCACCAATCTGTTTTTTACCCTTCTACTCCCCTATAGGGTGCAAATCTATTCTCTTCCCCAATGGATTGGATTGTTCTTCCCTCTTTGGGTCAGTTTCAAAGTACATAAGAGTTGAGTATTTCCTATCTCCAACCTCTTTACCCTTCCAGTGTATCGATGTTCTCCCCCCACCTGCCATGAGCTTCTTTGTGACATATAAATTTACCCCCATTTGTTTCTTTTCCCATTTCTTTTAGTATTAACCACTTTTCTTTTTTAGCTTTGGTCATATATATGCTATATACATACATACACATGTATATGTATTTATGCATGCATATATCTATATACCTGTTTATGTCTTGTCCTTTCATCCTATACAGTTTGTCACTGTTCCTTCTGAGTGTAGTTCTTCTAGCTGCTCAGGTGATAGCAACAGTTTTTAAGAGTTGCCAATGACCTCTTTTCTTATATAGATACATATCATTTTAACTTATTGAGTCTCTTAAAATTTTTTTGTTGTTGTGGTTGTTGTTTTTTTCCACTCTTTTTTAATTACATTTTGATAATTCTCTTGAGTTCTGTGGTTGGACTTCAAATTTTCTCTTCAGGTCTGGTCTTATATTTATGAATGCTTGGAACTCTTCTGTTGTGTTAAATGACCATACTTTCCCCTGTAAGAATATAGTCAGTTTTGATGGGTATTTTATTCTTGGCTGTAGACCTAGTTCCCTTCCTTTCCGGAATATCCTATTCCATGCCTTTGGGTCCTTCAGTGTGGATGCAGACAGATCCTGTGTTATCGTCACTGAGTTTCCATGGTATCTGAATGGCTTCTTCTTGGCAGCTTGTAATATCTGTTCTTTCATCTGATTGCTTTTGAATTTGGCTATAACATTTCTTGGTGTTGTCAGTTGGGGATTAAATACAGGGGGTGATCTGTGGATTCTTTCAATCTCCACTTTCCCCTCTTGTTCTAGGACCTCAGGACAGTTTTCCTGGATAATTTCCTCTAGTATTATGTCCAGGCTTTTTCTTTTGTCGTGGTCTTCTGGTAGTCCAATTATTCTTAAATTGTCTCGTCTTGAACGATTTTCTAAATCATCTGTTTTGTGAATGAGATGCTTCACATTTTCCTCAATTTTTTTCATTCTTTTTGTTTTGTTTTATAGTGTCCTGCTGCCTTGTGAGGGCACTTGATTCTAGTTGTTTTACTCTGGTTCTTAAAGATTGGATTTCATCTCTGGCTTTTTGGTCGTCTTTTTCCTTCTGGTCTGATTTTCTTTGAAGATCATCTTTCATCTTCTTTACCTCGTCTTTCATCTCCTTTGCCTCACTTTCCAACTGGATGATTTTGGCTTTCAGGACACTATTTTCTTGGTTTAGTTCAAGTGCCTCTGTTTCCAGATGACTTATCTTAATTTTTAAGTTCTTTTCCCAATTGTCTTCAGCCTCTCTTAGTTGTGTTTTGAGTTCTTCCACAGCTTATATCCAATTTGCTGGGATTTCTGGTTTATCGTTTGCTGATCTCTCCCCCTCTGTTCCATTTGGTGAGTAGTAGCTGTCTATTGTAGTTTCTTTCTTCTGTTTCGGTTGTTTGTTCAAATTCACCCCTTCTTTCCTCCCCATATTTGTCTGTGCTCTTGTTCCTCTCTCTCTCTCTCTCTCTCTCTCTCTTTTTTTTTTTTTTTTGCTTTTTGGGGACTTCTATTGGTCTTCGCTCTTGGAGCTTTAACAGAAGATGTCGTGGTGTTATCTCTGGGGGAGGGTTTTTGGGGGTTTGAGCTTTCTTGTCCTCTGGAGGCTTTTGATTGGCTTAAAGTCCAGCAGTCAATGAGGATGGATGGGGAGCCTGGGCTTCCTTGCATTCTGGAGACTTTTGGTGGGATTGAGTTCAGCTTAGTTGGGCTGGGCTTACTCTGAGTTTTAAACTTCCTGGACGGCTGGAGCAGATATGGAGGATCTCCAAAGCTCTGGCCAGGCTGCCAGGTCTATGCTCCTTCTAGGCTGCCATCTTGACTTTGCCTCTAGGTTTCTGTTTTTTCAGAAGACCCTGCTCTCTAAGGGGTGAGGTGCATGGCCTCCCTGGGCTCTGAGTGCTCCTGATGGGATTAGGTTCACTTGGTTTGGGCCAGATGAGCCCTCATGCAAAAAACCTCCTCACAATCTGTGTTGAAGCCTGGAGACTGGCCCGGTTGTTTTCAAGGTAAGCCCTTTACAGGCCCTGAGGTTTTTGTTCTTTCAGAAGCTCTGAGGGCTCCTGATGGGATTAGGTTCAAGTGGTGTGGGCGGAATGATCCCAGAGCCAAAAAAAGGGAGAAAAAAAAACCCTCCTCCTCCACAGTCTGAGTTGAATGCCCAGAGACTTGCCCAGGTTCCTTTCAAGGTAAGCTTTTCGGAGCAACCCCTTTGCCAGCCCTGAGTTTTCTGTCCTTTCAGTAGCTCTGAGGGCTCCTGATGCGATTGGGTTCAGCTGGTGCCCTAAAGCTGGGATCTTCCTTGAGACTCAGATGGAAGGTCCTAGCCTGGGGGTTACGGGCATCCCCCTTCTCTCTATGTTTCCCTGCCGTCTGTGTTGGGCGCCCGGGAGACTAGCTCAGGTTGCTTTCAAGGTGAGTCCTCAGAGCCCTGACGTTCTCGCTGCTGCCATGGGCTCAGCACTCTGGGTTGGGGGGATGGGTCCTGGGACCTTCCTTAGATCCAAGTGATCTAGGATTCTGGCTTTTGGGGTGCGGTACCTTTTGATCCAGGTCCAGGAGGAGATTTCCCCAGGTCTATCCTGTTGTTCAGCTTGAATTTCGGTGTCCTGGGAGCACTCTGTTTGTGATCAGTAAGGAAGGGTTTCCAAGGTCTGAACTTTTGCTGCTTCTACGCTGCCATGTTGACCGGAAGTGATGGGTTTATTTAGACAAGCACAGATTTAAATAAGGTTGAGATAAGAAATATGCAGTCAGAACTTGAAATGTCACTTCATTATCCTCATCCGGGTTATTTAAACTACAAATCAGAATGTAATGTGTATGGGAATATTGGTATTTGTTTAAAAAGTTCACAATAATTGTTGTATTAATGTTTTTGCAAGGCCTTTATTGGTGCAAAATTATGTTCATGTACAAGGTGAATTTTGGTCAATTTAGATTAGGAATTAGAAATCATTGGGATTGTAAATTCTGATATTACATATTGGTTCAGCTTCAAACATACCACAGAAACAGTGAGCCAAGAGTCTAAAATTGTGTATTAATTTTTGGGATCATGTTCCCAGGATCATTTTGTATGTTATACACATGATCCTCCAAGATTGCTCAGAGAGGATGTTTTTCTTTAAAGGGATCTCTCCCAACAATAACAACAAAAAAGTAAAAAGAAAAAAGGGAGAAGAATCTTAAAGATGTCAGTATTTTCATATTATAGAACACTTTGATTCACTTTAAACTATTTAACTTTGATTTTTCTTTTGCAGAACTGCTGCCAAAATTTTTAGTACGTGGAAAGTACTGTTAACACTGTTCCTGGGCTATGAAGGTGCAAGTATTTTACTATTGCAGACACCCGAAAGTCTGCAACCATGAGAACATGGCAGCATTTGTTAATTTTCAGATGACTATTCTGGAGAGTGATGTCTGACTGCATGAAAGGGGAACCATAATGAATATATCATTATGGACGAGACAGCCATAGCCACCCACCGATGCAAATTCCATATGAAATGGATGTTTAAAGTTCGGGATGCAGAGACATGGTATACTGACGCTCTCAGTCACTGGTTGTCCTGGCATTAAACTTCCAACCGTTTTCCTATGTGGCAGGCATCTGGAAGTGAGCACAAATAGATCCCTAAGATGCAGTATCAGTACAAGAGAAAGGAAGGACTCATCCTTCATCTCCAGAGATAGTCTTTTTGATAACTGTTGAAAAGGCTGACAGCTTCTGATAGTCCTGACTATGAAAGGTGGCATGTCTGATTATTGCACCTGTCTTGTGAGCCAAAAAACTTCTATCTCATCGAACCAGGATCGCTAGAGTGAAAAATATTTTCTTAATAGTTTATATTTACTAAGACTGTTACATTTATTTTGATAAGCAGATAGGTAGATAGGGAGTTCAATTTTAAATTTGTTAGATTTATCACTGAATCAGTTTATGCTGATGATCACACTTGATTTTTATATTTAGGTTTTACAATCTGGTTTGGTTTTTCACCTTTGAATCATGTTATGATTATGCACCAGTATGTTTGTATTTGTTAAGGTGTGTTTTGTCACATTTTGATATTGCACTACTTATTTTTATGTCAGACAAAAAGGGGGAGATATCTCGGATGTCACACATTGCCTTACACTGTCTCTTCTCTACTTCTCTTCTCTCTCTCTCACCTGGGACCTGGCCTTTGGCCAGGGGCTTTCCTTTTCCAATGCTAATACCTAGCTCTTTCTAATTCATCCTATTATCTACACCCTATTCTCTCAGCCCTAGGGTTCCTGCTTGGCAACTAGTCTGAGGAACCTACTCTAATCTCTGAGCTAAGCTCTATCATTTCTCTGACCTGAGTGGTGTTAATTTTGGACTACTGGATGGTTCTTTCCTTTGAGATTTCCAGTATCCGGAGTTGTGCTGTGTCTCCCAGCTCCGTCTTGCCCCTCGTGGAATTTAAACTACTATCCTTTCTCTCTTCTTGAGATATTCACAGGTGAGTGTCTCAGAAATAAAGCATATACCTATAGTCAGGATGAACCCCAAATATTCTACTTTAGGGAGGAAACACTGAACCGTATCCTTCAACATCTTATGCCCTCTTTTGTGTAATTCCAAAAGGAGGTGTTTGCTATTTAACATAGTAATAGAAAGACTAGTAGTAGCAATTTGAGAAGAAAAAGTAATTGAACGTATTAAAATAGACAATGAAGAGACGAAACTATCATTCTTTGCAAGTGATATAAAAGATATCATTCTGCATGAAAGACAAACCATCTATATAAAGTAGAATGTCAGGATTGTCTAATTGTGTATCTTTCAAATGCAGCCTTACTTGTTCTATTAATTGGACTGCTTCAGTTTAGTCACGTAATGACTCTACATTTGTACACAAATCAGGTCATAGTGTGGCTGGATGTAAAACATTACAACTTTTCATTTGTATGTTTTCATTCCCATGAAGAACTATATCATATTTGGCTTTACATTGGTCAGCAAAAGCCTGAGTGTGATATTATGACATCATGGTGTCAAACTGGTTTGAACAAATTACTGTCATTTGGTACCTGAGGACTAAACCAGTTGACTTCTGAATTAACAATACATCAGCAATCACTCCACTCAAATATGCTTCACAAGCGATATCAAACTCTGTCTCCCACTGAATGCCCTTATGAGGATATGGTCTCATGAGGAAGATTCCTCATATATAGTAGAAGTGTGGAATCAAGGAGGTCAGAACAACGTCCCTCTGGGGGCCAGGAGTAAACTTTTACACAAGACAGCATAACTGTTCCAGCAGCTAAGCAGACACTCCCTGTATTGTGAACCCCTCGGCTAGCTGCAACTGCCAAATCACCACATCCTACTGTTCAACATTTCATCTTAACCCCCTATACTATAAAAGGCGTTCCCCTAGCCAAGCCAACAGGACTTCTCTTTGGGCAGACCTAGTGCCTAGTGGGCTAGGAAATAAAAGGTGATCCTTTGCTTACTTGCATTCCTACCTCCAACCCTACACCCTTTGTTTACTGTGTCTCTCTCCCTCTCCATTTCTCTCTCCCTCCCTCCCACCCATCTGTGTCACTTTCTCCCACTGTCACTTGTCCTCTCTGCCTCACTCTCTCTGTGTCTATCCTCTGTCTCCATTTTTATACATCTCATTCTGTTTATCTCTCTCCCAATCACTGTGTTATTCTACCTTTATCAGTATCTCTGGGTGCTTCTCTCTGTATCTCACCCTGTGTTTTCTCAGATTTTTTTCCTTCTATCCACTCTTCTCCCTCTTCTCAGACTCTATTTCAGAAGATTTGGTTAAGCTAAACCCATTTTAAAACAATGAATGGACTTTGTTCAGGAAGGTGGGAACTCTGTGGCTGAACATAGTGGAGCTGAGGAACTAAACTGGAGGGTCTCTCTGAACACCAGAATTCTTCCTTGGGACAAATCTTCTGGTGAGTGGATAAAAGACTGACTGGTCTCTCATACATTATTTCCTCTTACTCTCTCTCCCGTTCCTTGATTGCTTAATTGTACTAATTAACATCTCCATAAAAACCCAGCTGACTGGGGTATTTCATATTTCAGAATTTTTCCCACGCCGCCGACCACTTTATTTTTAATAAAAAATCAAGACACAAAAACTTATCTTGACAGTTTTGGCAATCACAATTTAAGGCAACCACTCTTTCAACTGTTACACCACTTCCCTTTTCTCTCCCACTCTCTTTTCTTCCCTCTAGCCATGTTCAATTCCTCTTTCTGCCTCTACCTTTTCCTGCTGTTCTTCCCAACGTTCATCACCTCTCCTCTTCTTCTAAATCCAACCTTTCTCTGATTCATCCTACCTCTCTCCCCTTTTTACCACAACTCTTATCTTTTCCTACTGTGTGCTGTCCTGATCTCTTCATCCCTTTACTCTTCTTCTCCCCTTCTCTCTTTTCTTCAACTGTCTTTCCATTCTTTCATTTCACCCTCTTCTGATTCTCTCTTCTTTCTCCCGTCTTGTCCCCTGATCCGTCACTTTGTCAACCTCCTCACTCCTTCCCCTAAGCCTACCCTCTCCTGACCTCTCTTTCCGAAATCCACACTACGCGCCCCCATTTCCTGATTGTTTTCCTCTTTCAATCCACTTCTTTTTTTGATACTCTCTCACGGCCTTTTCCTTCCTTTGCTTTCTCCCCTCTGTGTACCACTTCCCCCTTCCTCTGTCTTTTCTACTCACCCCTCTCAACCTATCTTTCCACTTCCCATTTGACCGGAGATTCCAAGGGGGAATCCGGTATTTTATTGACACTCTCAGGGGGGAACAGCAATCACACCTCCATGATCAGCAAAGGGACAGAAATCACTGGCTTCTCCGTGGATAGGGGAAATGCGGGAAACAGCCTCGCAATGGACAGGGTTGCTCGAAACAGCACAGGACGACCGCCTCCACCCAGAATTTTCTCACCAGAGCAAACACGAATCCATCCAGACCCATTCTCCGGAAGAGAAAGGGGTCTTCGAGCCTCATTTACAGGAAGGATGGGGGGGGGAGTTAGGGCAAAAGTCATGAAAGGGTTCAAGTCAACAAAATCAAGTACATTACTGCTCAGGAAAAGAACCACTAGAGGCACTGAGGCTCAGAGATACAGGCTCACAAAAGACCGATAGTGAAGAAGATGGAGTCATTTTCTAAGGGGCTGAAGGACTTACCTCAGAAGTTGGATCAAAGGGAGTTACATTTCCTCCTCCGAAAACCCAGAGAACTTGGAATCTCCGGTCAAATGGTAAGTGGAAAAATAGGTTGAGAGGGGTGAATAGAAAAGACAGAGGAAGGAAGGTAAGGAGGGGTGTGGGGGGGAAGCGGTACACAGAGGGGAGAAAGCAAAGGAAGGAAAAGGCCGTGAGAGAGTATTAAAAAAAAGGTGCATTGAAAGAGGAGAACCATCAGGAAATGCGGGGCGCTGTAGTGTGGAGTTGGGAAAGGGAGGTCAGGATACGGTAGGCTTAGTGGAAGGAGTGAGGAGGGTGACAAAGTGACGGATCAGGGTACAAGACTGGAGAAAGAATAGAGAATCAGGAGAGGGTGAAATGAAAGAATGGAAAGACAGTTGAAGAAAAGAGAGAAGGGAAGGAGAAGAGTAGAGGGATGAAGAGGTCGAGACAGCACACAGAGTAGGAAAAGGATAGGAGTTGTAGTCAAAAAGGGAGAGGGGTAGGATGGATCAGAGAAAGGTTGGATGTAGAAGAAGAGGAGAGGGGATAAACCTTGGAAAGGACAGAGCAGGGAAAGGTAGAGGGGGAAAGAGGAATTGAAGATGGCTAGAGGGAAGAAAAAAGAGTGGGAGAGAAAAGGGCACAAAATATGTGGGATAGTGAAACAAATATGTTCTCTTACCAGTCACCAGAATGTTGAAAATATATAAGTACTCAAAGATCTTTTTGCCTCTGGTCTGAGCAATATAACAACTGAAATCTCTGCCACACTTTGACCTGGCTCTGAAACAGAAATAGCTTTGGAGAAGTACACAGAAAATTTTCTTTTTGAACTTTGAACACTGAGCATTCCACTTCATAATAGCTGCAATTGTTCAACAAAGTAGATTCTCTCTGTAGTCAGTAGTTACCCAAGAAGTACAGTTTTAATACAGGGCTAGAAATCGACTAGAAATTGAATATAGAAGTCAGAGAAAATGTCCCCATAAAACTAAGGTAAATTCACCAATTTCTCCTGCGTTGTCAAATATAGTAGTTTTTGGCTCTGGGTAACCGAGGATGAGGATTTTCTCTGTGCGTTTTCGTTTATGGTGTGAGATTTAAAATGGTTGAGGTCTTAAACTGTAGTGATTAAAATCGTGGAAGATATAAATGATGATAGATAAAAGAGAGGGTGAGTAAAATTTGACCTCAGAAATATGTTTCACTACAGTGTCTTGGGTTTAAAATCAAATATGAGGTGGTCGGCAGGGAAATATTCCCAATTATTCAAATACCCAAGTCAATTGGGTTTTATAGAGATTTTAATTAACAATACAATCAGTAATCAAAGAAAGAGATAGAGAGTAAGAAAGGAATAAGTATGAAGGGCCTCAAAGCCAATATGGCCTAGACCTGAGTCTTAAAAGAGAAATCAGACAGTTTTTTATAACTCATCATAAGATCTGTCTAAGTAAGGATTTTTTTTTTAAACCCTTACCTTCTGTCTTGGAGTCAATACTGTGTATTGGCTCCAAGGCAGAAGAGTGGTAAGGGCTAGGCAATGGGGGTCAAGTGACTTGCCCAGGGTCACAAGGCTAGGAAGTGGCTGAGGCCAGATTTGAACCTAGGACCTCCCATCTCTAGGCCTGGCTCTCAATCCACTGAGCTACCCAGCTGCCCCCTAAGTAAGGATTCCTAATGACACCAGGCCAGCAGCATCTCAGCTACTTTCACCAGCTCCCTCCTCCATCTGAATATTTCAGAAGCAGTCTCCTCAGAATGAGGCTCAGGCTTAGTTTAATTGGATTCTATCCTACCTCCTGCATGAGCAGCTTGGTGTCCTGGAGGGACTCTGTCAGTACCCTACAGCATGAAGAAATGAATTAATCTCCTTTATGTACTTCCCCTTCCACTTTATTTACCCTTTTCTATTAGATCTAAAAATAGAACTAACTTAAGGGCTTTTGCCTCACTCGAAGTATGAGTTAAGTAATTTTTCATCGTTCAGTAAGGAGTTTTACAACTTTACCTTCCCCTAAAGTATGCCTAAGTATGGGTGAAGTAATTTTAAACTTCCGAATACATTCCTGCTTAAGTACCTTCATTGTTTAAAATGGGGAATATCCCTAACCAAATGTCCTAAGGTAGACTCTGAGAAATTTTAAGATTCACAGTGCATACCGGTTGATGAGTGTTTTTTCCTCATTATCGATCATCCCTTTCCTCAGGATGTATTTACCTTCCCTGTCCCTTTTAACCAGGTCTAGTTTGACTTTGTCAAATACCGTGACTGCAACTCCTGCCTTCTTTCTATCAGTTGAGGCCCAATAGGTCTTACCCCAACCTTTAGTTCTGACACTTGTGAGTCTCTATCCCCCTCAGGTGTGTTTCTCATAGATACCATATCGTAGGATTCTGAATTCTAATCCACTCTCTTCTTCTTCTACGTTTTATGGGTGAGTTCATCCCATTCACGTTCAAAGTTATGATTGTCACTCTTGAATTTCCTAGCATTTTGAAATCCTCCCCTACTTCTGACCTTTCTTCTTTTGCTTTATCCTTTTAACCTCATGATTTACTTTTAGTAAAGCCCCCTATTCCCCTCCCTTCATATGCTTCCCTTTCTGGCCCTCTTTTTTTGTTCCCTTCTTGTTTCTTTAGGGTCTGCTAAATTCCCTCCCCCCTCTCCTTCCCTCCCTTTTTTCACTTCCTCCTCCCTACCCCCCTTAGTTTGCACTTCTTCCTTACCCTGTAGGACAAGATAGACTTCAAGATCCCATTCTGGGCCCAGGGTCCTTAGGGAGAGCAAAAGAGATGGAGACAGAGACTAGAAGTAAGGAAGGGAGGGCACAGAGAGGAAGAGGAAGACACCAAAAGCAGGGAAAGAGCAATCAAGGGAGAGGAGAGAGGAGTGGATAGAAGGAAAAAGAATCAGAAAAAACAGAGGGTGAGATACAGAGAAAAGCACACAGAGACAGAGAGTGATTGGGAGAGACAGAAACAGAATGAGATGTATTAAAAATGGAGAGAGAGGATAGACACAGAGATGATAAGGCAGAGAGGACAAGTGACAGTGAGAAAAAGACACAGATGGGAGGGAGGGACAGAGAAATGGAGAGGGAGAGAGACACAGTAAACGAAGGGTGTAGGGTTCAGGAAAATCCGCCAAGAATGGAGACCCAGAGACAATGCAAGTAAGCAAAGGATCACCATTTACTGACTGCAGTGCTAGGCGCTAGGGCTGCCCCAAAGGAGGATTCCTGCTGGCTTAAGGACTGTAAAGTCCTTAAAAGTAGGAATTAAGATTTCAGAAGGTTAGCTCAAGGCCTTACTTAAAGTTATATTGAACTGTTGTCCTAACATTTCAGAACGAGGAGTATTTACTAAAGAAGAATGGCATTTCATAGAGCAACATATGAAACAAAGTAAAAAGAAAACAGAATATTACCAGCAATTCGGATCACATGTAATCTGGGCAGAATACTGCACAAAATGTGGAGAGTTGAGCTGTTTCTCAGGTTCTGACCCCACCTTTCCCTACTTCTACTGACACTTGTATATTATGATTACTCTTTCAACTTTTATGGCTTTAACTGATTCTATCAATTCTTTTCGTAACTTCTCACTGGAGACTGCTACAGCAGCAAAAACTAGAAAGAGAAATCCCATTCGAAATCACCTTAGACAAAATAAAATACCTAGAAATCTATCTCCGGAAACAAACACAGGAACTATATGAAAACAGCTACAAAACACTCTCCACACAATTAAAACTAAACTTGAGCAATTGGGAAAACATTAACTGCTCATGGATAGGATGAGCCAATATAATAAAAATGACCATCCCACCCAAACTCATTTATCTATTTAGTGCCATACTCATTGAACTCCCAAAAATTTTCTTTACTGATTTAGTAAATACCATAACAAAGTTCATTTGGAATAACAAAAGATCAAGGATATCCAGGGAAATAATGAAAAACAAAACCACAAATGATGGGGGCCTTGCAGTCCCAGACCTTAAACTATATTACAAAGCAGCTGTCATCGAAACAATGTGCTACTGGCTAAGAGACAGAAAGGAGGATCAATGGAATAGACTGGGGGCAAGCGACCTCAGCAAGACAGTATACGATAAACCCAAAAATCCCAACTTTTGGGACAAAAATCCACTATTCGATAAAAACTACTGGGAAATTTGGAAGACAGTGTGGGAGAAACTAGGAATTGATCAACACCTCACACCCTACACCAAAATAAATTCAAAATGGGTGAATGACTTAAACATAAAGAAGGAAACCATAAGTAAATTCGGTAAACACAGAATACTATACATGTCAGACCTTTGGGAGGGGAAAGACTTTAAAACCAAGCAAGACATAGAAAGAATCACAAAACTTAAAATAAATAATGTTGACTACATCTAATTAAAAAGCTTTTAACAAAAAAAAAAACAATGTAACTAAATTCAGAAGGGAAACAACAAATTGGGGAAAAAATCTTCATAGAAACTTCTGACAAAGGTATAATTGCTCCAATTTATAAAGAGCTAAATCAATTGTACAAAAAAATCAAGCCATTCTCCAATTGATAAATGGGGAAGGGACATGGATAGGCAGTTTTCAGATAAAGAAATCAAAACTATTAATAAACACATGAAGAAGTGTTCTAAAACTCTTATAATCAGTGAGATGCAAATCAAAACCACTCTGAGGTATCACCTCATGTCTAGCAGATTGGCTAACATGACAGCAAAGGAAAGTAATGAATGCTGGAGGGGAATGTGGCAAAATAGGGACATTAATTAATTGCTGGTGCCGTTGTGAACGGATCCAACCATTCTGGAGGGCAATTTGAATGCCCAAATGCCCAAAAGGCGACAAAAGAATGTCTACCCTTTAATCCAGTCATAGCACTGCTGGGTCTGTATCCCAAAGAGATAATGGAGAAAAAGACCTGTACGAGAATATTCATAGCTGTGCTCTTTGTAGTGGCCAAAAATTAGAAAATGAGGGGATGGCCATCAATTGGGGAATGACTGAACAAATTGTGGTATATGTTGGTGATGGAATACTATTGTGCTAAAAGGAATAATTTTCTGGGAGAAAAAACACTATTCATAAGCAGAAGTCAAGCTGTGGGAGTAGAAACACCGAGGAAAAGCAGCTGCCTGACTATAGCGGTTGAGGGGACATGACAGAGAAGAGACTCTAAACGAACACTCTAATGCAAACATTAACAACATGACAATGGGTTCGAATCAAAAACACATTTGATACCCAGTGGAGTCACATGTCGGCTAGGGGGGGTTAGAGGGGAGGAAAAAATGATCTTTGTCTTTAATGAATAATGCTTGGATATGATAAAATAAAATATTATAAAATTTTTTTTTTCATTTTTTTAAAACATTATTTTATTTGGTCGTTTTCATACATTATTCATTGCAAACAATGATAGTTTTCTTTTCCTCCTCTCCTCTTGCCCCCCGCCTCCGCCTTTCCCTCTCCCATAGCTGACGCATGATTCCACTGGTTATCACATGTGTTCTTGACTCGAACCCATTTCCCTGTTCTTGGAATTTGCATTATAGTGTTCATTTAGAGTCTCTCCTCAGTCTTATCTCCTCCAACCCTGTAGTCAAGCAGTTGTTTTTCATCGGTGTTTTTACTCCCACAGTTTATCCTCTGCTTGTGGTAGTATTATATTTTTTTTTTAGATCCCTGCAGATTGTTCAGGGAAATTGCATTGATACTAATGGAGAAGTCCATCACCTCCGATTGTACCACAATGTATCAGGCTCTGTGTATAATGTTTTCCTGGTTCTGCTTCTTTCGCTCTGCATCACTTCCTGGAGGTTGTTCCAGTCTCCATGGAACTCCTCCACTTTATTATTCCTTTGAGCACAATAGTATTCCATCACCAACATATACCACAATTTGTTCAGCCATTCTCCAATTGAAGGGCATCCCCTCATTTTCCAATTTTTGGCCACCACAAAGAGCACAGCTATGAATATTCTTGTACAAGTCTTTTTGTCCATTATCTCTTTGGGGTACAAGCCCAGCAGTGCTATGGCTGGATGAAAGGGCAGACAGTCTTTTATAGACCTTTGGGCATAGTTCCAAATTGCCCTCCAGAATGGTTGGATCAATTCACAACTCCACCAGCAAAGAATTAATGTCCCCACTTTGCCACATCCCTTCCAGCATTCATTAGTTTGCATAGCTGTCATGTTAGCCAATCTGCTAGGTGTGAGGTGACACCTCAGAGTTGTTTTGATTTGCATCTCTCTGATTATAAGAGATGTAGAGCACTTTTTCATGTGCTTATTAATAGTTTTGATTTCTTTGGCTGAGAACTGCCTGTTCATGTCCCTTGCCCATTTATCAATTGGAGAATGGCTTGATTTTGATTGTGCAGTTCATGGGTGTGTGCGTTTTCCAATCTGAATCTTTATTTGGCGTTACTAAGGCGAGTGCCCTGGTGGCGGGCAACCTGACATGCCTCCAGACTCGTTTTCCCCCTCGCCAACCTCCCCAGCCCGCTCCAACAACCTCGGTGGGCTGGCCCAATTACCCTCCAACAATTCCTTTTCGCTCCCTCTCATTCTCTTCACCTCCTTCTAGCCGGATTTCTCGGCCCTTCGCCCCCCCTCCCTCTTTCCATTCTGTCCCTCCCAACTTTCTCTCCTTTTCTAACCACCCTCTTTCTCTGCTCCTCCCTGACCTCACTCTTATACTTTTTCTACTCTTCATCCAGTCTAGGTCTCTTCATCGCTCGAGTCTACCACCGTGGGACCCTGCTGAGTACCCCCGCCTTCACCGAGGATTTTGCTCACCGAAGCAAACACGACTTCATCCAGAGACATTCTCCAGAAGGGAAAAGGGTGTTCAAGCCTCTTCTGCAAAAGGGATTCGGGGCAAATGAGCGCAAAAGTCATGAAATCGTTCGGGTCTGCAAAATCAAGTACGTGATGCTCAGGAAAAGAACCACAGAAGGCAGTTGAGTCTCAGAGAGACGAGCTCACAAAAGACCGATAGTGTCAAAGCCAGAGTTGCTTTCCAAGGGGCTGAAAGGCTTACCTCAGAAGTTGGATCAGAGGCAGTTCAATTTTCTCCCAGGACCCTAACTATAACCCTAACCCTAACCCTAACCCTAAATACACTAATCCTAACCCTAAATACCGTAACCCTAAACCAAACACTAAAGCTAACACTAAACCTAACCCTAACCCTAAATACTGTCGAACCCTAAACTTATCCCTAACCCTAAATACGATTTTAAAACATAAATATGTTTCTAACCCTAACTCTCAACATGAACCTAACTCTAACATTAACTTTAACCCTGACCCTAACTCTAATCTAACCCTAACACAAACCCTAATGCTATCCCTTCCCTAACCCTAACTCTAATGCTCAGCCTAAACCTAACCCTAAATTCGTTTCTAACCCTAACCCTAACCCTCATTTTAACCTAAACTTAACCTTAACCATAACCATAACCCTAATCCCTAACCCAAAACCTAACCCTAAATAAGTACCGATTCCTGTCCTACCGATTCCTGCCAATTTCTGGTGATTTCTGACCTGTACTGTCCAACCCTAACCATATACCTAGAGCTAAATAGGTTTTTAAACCCTAAATGCATTTCTAACCTTAACCCTAATCATAAAACTAAACTAAACCCTAACCCTAACCCTAAATACGTGCCGATTTCTGGTGATTTCTGACCTGTACTGTCCAACCCTAAACATATACCTAGAGCTAAATAGGTTTTTAAACCATAAATAAATTTCTAACCTTAACCCTAATCATAAAACTAAACCCTAACCCTAACCCTAACCCTAAAACTAACACTAATCCTAACCCTAACCCTAACTCTAACCCTAACCTTAAACCTAACCCTAACCCTAACCCTAACAATAAATACATTTCTACTCCAAATACTAACCCTAACAATAAATACATTTCTAACCCTAACCTTAACCCTAATTCTAACCCTAAACCATAAATACGTTTCTATATCTAACCCTAACACTAAATACATTTCTAATCCAAACATTAACCCTAACAATAAATACATTTCTAACCCTAACCTTAACCCTAACACTAACCCTAACCCTAAACCTAACACTAACCCTAACCCTAACTCTAACCCTAACTCTAACCCTAACCTTAAACCTAACCCTAAGCCTAACAATAAATACATTTCTAACCCTAAACCTAACCCAAAACTAACCCTAACCGTAACACTAAACCTAACTCTAACCCTAAACCATAAATACATTTCTATATCTAACCCTAACACTAAATACATTTCTAATCCAAACACTAACCCTAACAATAAATACATTTCTAACCCTAACCTTAACCCTAACACTAACCCTAACCCTAACACTAACACTAACACTAACCCTAAACCTAAAGCTAACCCTAACCATAACGCTAACCCTAACCCTAAACCTTAAGGCTAATCCTAACACTAAACCTAACCCTAACCCTAAACCTAATGCTAATGCTAAATACGATTTTAAAACATAAATATGTTTCTAACCCTAACACTAACCATAAACCTATCTCTAACACTAACCTTAACCCTAACCCTAACTCTAAACCTAACACTAACCAAAACCCTAGCCTTAAATCTAACCCTAACCCTAACCCTAAATACCCTAACCCTAACCTAACACTAAAGCTAACACTAAACCTAACCCTAATCCTAACCCTAAATACTGTCGAACCCTAAACTTATCCCTAACCCTAAATTCGTTATTAAAACATAAATATGTTTCTAACCCTAACTCTCACCGTAAACCTAACTCTAACATTAACTTTAACCCTAACCTAACCCTTAACCATAACCATAACCCTAATCCCTATCCCAAAACCTAACCCTAATCCTAACCCAAACCCTAACCCTAAATAAGTACCAATTTCTGCCGATTTCTGTCCTACCGATTCCTGCCAATTTCTGCTGATTTCTATCCTGTACTGTCCAACCCTAAACCTATACCTAGAGCTAAATAGGTTTTTAAACCATAAATATATTTCTAACCCTAACCCTAACCATAAAACTAAACCCTAACCCTAACCCTAAAACATGAATACGTTTCTATAACTAACCTTAACACTAAATACATTTCTAATACTAACGCTAACCCTAACAATAAATACATTTCTAACGATAAACCTAAGCCTAAACCTAACCCTAACCCTAACCCTAAACCTAACCCTTACCCTAACCCTAAACCTAACCCTAACCCTATCCCTAACACAACCCTAACCCAAAACCTAACCCTAACCCTAACCCTAAATACTTGCCTATTTCTGCCGATTTCTGTCCTGTGCCGATTTCTGTCCTGCCGATTTCTGCCGATTTCTGCCCTAACACTAACCCTAACCCTAACCCTAACAATAAATACTTTTCTAACCTTAACCCTAACTCTAACCCTAACCTTAACCCTAACAGTAAATATGTGCCGATTTCTGTCCTACCCTAACCCTAAACCTAACCCTAACCCTAACAATAACCCTAAACCTAACCCTAAACCCTAATGCTACCCCTAAAACTAAACCTAACCCTATCCCTAACCCTAACCCTAACCTTAACCATAACCCTAAATACTGTCAAACCCTAAACTTATTCCTAACCCTAAATATGTTCTTAAAACATAAATATGTTTCTAACCCTAACTCTAACCATAAATCTAACTCTAACACTAACCTTAACCCTAACCCTAACTCTAACCCTTACCCTAACCCTAACCCTAAATACCCTAACCCTAATCCTAACACTAACCTTAACCCTAACCCTAAAATACGTGCCGATTTCTGTCCGTCACTTTAACACTAACCCTAACCCTAACCATAACCCTAAACCCTAACCATAACCATAATCCTAACCCAAATGCTAAATAGGATTTTAAACCTTAAATACATTTCTAATCTTAACCCAACCATAAAGCTAACTCTAACCCTAACCATAAACCTAACCCTAACTCTTATCCTAATCCTAACATTAAATACTTTTCTTACTCTAACCCTAAATATGTTTCTAAACCTAAATATGTTTCTAACTGTAACCCTAGATATGATTCAAACCCTAACACTTACCATAACACTAACACTAACCCTAAATATTTTTCTAACCCGAACCCTAACACTGATTACATTTCTTTACCAAACCCTAACACTATATTTTTCTCACCCTAACCCTTACCCTAAATCTAACCTGAACCCTAACATTAACCTTAACCCTTACCCTATATGTAACACTAAATATGTGTTTAAACCTAACGCTAACCGTAACACTAACCCTAACCCTAAAAACGTGCCATATTCTGTCCTACCGATTTCTGCCGATTTTTGTCTAATTCTGTCCTGTCCTGTCCAAACCTAACCTTATCGATACCCCTAAATACGTTTCAAACCCGAAATGCATTTCTAACCGTAACCCTATGCATAACCCTAATTCTTACCCTAACCCTAAACCAAACCCTAACTCTAACCAAGACCCTAACCCTAACCCTAAATATGTTTCTAACTCTCACCCTAAATACGATTCTAACACTAACACTAACACTAACACTAACCCTAAATACGTTTCTAACACTAAACTAACCCTCATTATGTTTCTATCCCTAACCCTAACAATAAATACGTACCGATTTCTTTCCTGTACTGTCAAGCACTAAACCTATCCCAAACCCTAAATAGGTTTTTAAACTAAAATTACGTTTCTAAACCTAACCATAACCATAAACCTAACTCTAACCCTAACCCTAACCCTAACTCTAACCCTAACCCTAAATATGTTTCTAAACCTAACCCTAATTGTGTTTCTATCCCTAATCCTAATATTAAATACTTTTCTAACCGTAAACCTAACCCTAAATCTAACCCTAACCCTAAACATAACACTTACCTGAACCCTAACATTAAATATGGTTTTAAACCTAACGCTAACCCTAACCTTAACCCTAGCCCTAACCCTAAACCTAACTCTAACACAAACTTTAACTGTAACCCTAACCCTAACCATAAAACTAAACCTTAACCCTAACCCTAAATACTGTCAAACCCTAAACTTATCCCTAACCCTAAAAAGGTTTTTAGATATAAATATATTTCTAACCCTAACTCTAACCATTAACCTAACTCTAACACTAACCCTAACCCTAACACTAAAGCTAACACTAAACCTAACCCTAACCCTAACCATATACCTAAACCTAACCCTAAATCAAATCCTTACCTTAACCCTAACCCTATCTCTAACCCTAAATATGAGCCGATTTCTGTCCAAATCTTAACCCTAATTTGAACCCTAACACCAACCATAACCATAACCATAACACTAAATATGTGCCGATTTCTGCCGGTTTCTAACTCTAACCCAAAATACCATTCAAACCCTAAAAATAACACTAACACTAACCCTAACTTTAAATAAGTCTTTAACCCTAAACCAAACCATAATTGTGTTTCTATCCCTAACCCAAACACTAAATACTTTTCTAACCCTAACCCTAACCCTAACCCTAAATACGTGCCGAACCCTAACCCTAAATACTAATGCTAACCCTAACACTGAACTTAATCCTAACCCTAACCCTAAATACTGTCAAACCCTAAACTTATCCCTAACCCTACATACGTTTATAAAACATAAATATGTTTCTAACCCTAACTCTAACCATAAACCTAACTCTAACACTAACTCTAAACCTAACCCTAACCCTAACCCTTAATATGTGCCGAATTCTGTCCTACACTAACCCTAACCCTAACCCTAATCCTAGCACTAACCCTAACCCTAACCCTAAACCCTAATGCTAACCCTAACCCTAACCTTAACCCTAAACCTAACCCTAACCCTAATTCTAACCATAAACCTAACTCTAACACTAACCTTAACCCTAACCCTAACTCTAACCCTAACTCTAACCCTAACCCTAACCCTAAATAAGTGCAGATTTCTGTCCTGTACTGTCAAACCATGAACCTACCACTGTGAATTTTAAAAGTCTCCATCTTGGTCTAGCACCGAAAAATTGTGCACACCCACACTACACGGGCATGCGCTAGTCAATGACAAATCAGAAATAACTAACTGCCCACCTGGGCTGTCCTAAGCCAAGCTAAAACCAACTATTGGATTTTGTGAGACACAGGAAGTGAGGTAGGGAACAGCCTCTGGAATTCGCGGACTTCCTGTGGAGAGAGCTAGAGGGGGTTGGTGTTAGGAGCTTGGAGAGAGAGGACGCCCGCAGACAGCTTTCCTTCAGATCGGTCACGTGAGTTAAGGACTGATTCTTTCCACCTGGGCCTTTAGGCCTAAAACTCCCTCTGCCTTGGTCAGAGGTTGAGTAGCCTCTTTTCCCTTTTCTCTTTTCTCCTTCTCTCCCTCTCCTTTTCCCTACTCCCGTTGTGATTAAACCTCCATAAACTCCATTCTGACTTGAGTGTTCATTTTAGGAATTTCATAAGTAAATTCCTTGGCGGCCATTGTTCAATATTACAGAAATCTTGTAGCCACATTTTAGCCATTACAATATTATAACCCTCTCCCAGAGGCCTAAAATTTCCACCATTACAGTTTTGGCGAACCACTACGGAAAAAAGAACTATCAGTCTTCAGATCTCCTTAATAATCACATGTGAGAAGTCCCACCCCGGCTACCCCCTCTGGCTCTTGGCCCTGCCTTAGTGCTTGGAAGGTTTCTAGAACCTCAATAAATTTCCTGAATTTTCTTGCCTTTTCACCCCACTTATTGCTCACTCCGTCAGTCCTTTTACCAAATACCTTGGCTTAAAGACACAGCTGCCAGAACAGGTGAGTATAAAACACCTTTTCTCTTTTCCCTTTACCCCTTAAGTTAAATTGGGGTCAACAGGATTTTTTTTCCTTCTGTTTGTCTCTCATTTCCGTCTCCTTTTACTTTAAGGAGGTGGCTCAGTAGATTGAGAGGCAGGCCAGGCTTACCTAATCAACTGATTAGCAACGAGGAACCTCAGGAGAAGGAGCTCTTAGGAGCTCCTAGCCCGCAAAAAACAGCTGAATACAGCTAGGGAGCTAACTTAAAACCTATTTTTTTCTGTTTCCTGGCCTTTCTAGTCTTAAAAATTTAAGTGGGCTTTGCTCAAGGAAGATAGCACATGGTCCTAACTGTTTTAGCCTGAGGGCCAAAGAAGATTGCTGGGACCCACCCACATACATTTTGTAAAGAAGGAGAATTTACAATACAATAGGCCCTTAGCCTGTATAGGGTTGTAGACTAGGGAGCCACCTACTGTAAAAAAAACCTGTGGAAAGTTTGTTGCTTTGCCCTGCTCCCCACGTACTTTGTGAAATTACAAAATATACATATAAAAATGAGTACTACATTCTTTGACAATTATATGGCAGCAGAAGAAGTAGGGGCATTGAGGAATGAAGGATACCTCCAAATTTTTATATTAATAGGTACTGTCATTTTTGTAATCCTCAATACTATATTTAGAGATGAAAAAATAAGAAAAATTGAGGATAAAATGCAAGCCCAATTAGAAGATCTAAAAAGTCTCTTACAGGATCAATTGACAACCACTCTACCAGAAACAGACCTGTTTCTTTACCTTTGAATGAGGAAATTTCCTTCCCTGAAATAGAGATGGAAAACACCTTCCCTATAGCCAAGTTAACAGACTGCTTCTCTCGTGTAGTGCAAATCTTGTCTGAATTTAATCCCCAAAACCCTTCCCCTGCAATCCCAGCTTCTCATGTTCCTTCTCCTACAGAAAACCAAATTCCAATGCAAGAGAAATCTTGTCCTCCTAGAAAAACCTGTTCTTGTCAAACTGACCCACAGGTGCAAAATTCAACTAGAGGCCTGTTTCCTCTAAGAGAAGTACCTGAAATAGGACGAAATGGGGATGTGGTGACTTTAAGACATAGGATACCGTTTACTCCCCAAGAAATAAATGAATTTACACGAAATATCCCCACATATGAACAAGATCCTTTTCTAGTAACAAAAAAGATGGGAGACATATTTTTTCAGTATAATCCATCTTACAAGGACGTTGAGAGCTTACTACAGGCTTTTTTAAGTGAACGTGAAAAAAATAAAATAATTGCTCATGTCAACAAAACCAGGGGGCGTAATGCAGCACATTGGCCATCTCAGGATCCCGAATGGGACTATAACAATCCTGATGATTATCTACAACTATACCGTTGTAGAGAGGCCATCCTCACGTCCATGAAGGAATGTGCAGACAATACAGATAAGTGGATGGAACTGGAAAAAATTAAGCAAAAGGAAGACGAAACACCCTCCAGATTTATGGACAGAATTATCGAGTTTGGGGACAGATACTTAGATTGGGACTTAACTAAAGAGAGTAGTTTAAGACAAGTTAGAAGAATCTTTGTAAACAATTCTTGCAAAGCAATTAAAAATTATTTCAAAACACAATGCCCAAGATGGTCAGATATGGACCTTGAAGAATTGCAAAAAACAGCTATATATGTTTTAAAGGGAAACGAAGAAAAGGAGATAGAAAATAATGATGACATGGAGGAAATGAAGAAAAAAATGAAATATTTAATAGATAGGATAACTAAATTAGAAAGTGGGCATGATAATGAACCAACGACAATTGCCCCTCTCCAGAAATCCAATTATCAATCCATTACTTGCCACTTCTGTGAGAAGAAGGGCCACAAAATGATGGAATGTAGAACCTTTCTTAAGATGTTTGGAAGGAATACACAGTTTAATAATAGTTTTAGAAATAATAACTATAATGAATATAGAAATAAGAACTTTAGAAACCAGAATTATAGAAATAGGAATTGGGAAATTAATGACAATGCTCAAATTGAAGAAAATTTTAATGATAATACTCAACAATATATGAGAAATGGCGCTCGTCCAAAAACTACTCGAGGTACTAATGACCCTCAGAGAGGTGCCCTTCAGGGGGGTGCCCAAGGAATATCCCAAACACAATGATGGTGTCCAGCGGGGGCTGGGGCACAGGAATCAGAGGATACAACCTTTGATTTCCCGGACCCTGATGTCCTACTACCCGTTGTCCCTATCCACTGCCCTCCCCATACTAATGAACCCCATGTTACCTTAAAGGTGGGTAACACCTATTATGATTGTCTATTAGACACCGGAGCTTCCTGGTCTGTATTAAAGAGAAAACCTGATTTACAATGTTATTCTATTGGCTCAGAGAATGTAATGGGAGTATCAGGAATAACCCAAAGAGTTAAAAGACTTCCTCCTAGAATGGTGTCTGTAGGACCCCTAGAGGTACAACACTCCTTCCTTTTGATGCCTGACTCCCCTTTAAATTTGCTGGGGAGGGACCTTCTATGCAAACTCAGAGCCACAATAACCTGCTCCCCCGATGGCTCATTATCATTAGAAGTACCAGAGGAATCTTTAAAATTACTCCCTGTACTTCTCTCGGAAAACCAGGAGGCAAAAGAGCCTTCCATTTTTGAAATACCTAAAGATATACCTGAGTCTCTTTGGGCCACATCTTCTTCTGATGTAGGCTTACTTTAATCTGCTGTTCCTGTGCAGATAAAAACTAAATCTAGCCCACCTCCTTCTATCCCTCAGTATCCCCTCTCAAAGGAGGCAATTGAGGGTATTACACCAGTTATTAACTCATTAATAGAACAGGGAATAATAATCCCTTGCAAATCTGAATACAACACGCCCATCCTGCCAATTAAAAAACCAAAAAAAGGGCCCGATGGCAAGCACATCTATAGATTTATACAGGATCTAAGGGCAGTGAATAATCACGTTATAAAGAGACACTCCGTAGTTTCTAACATACATACTATTATTTCATCTATTCCTAGCACAGCTACATACTTTACAGTAGTAGACTTGTGTTCGGCTTTCTTTTCCATACCAATACATGAAAACTCCAGGCATATTTTTGCTTTCACCTGGAAGGGCTCACAATATACCTGGTGTCGGCTGCCACAGGGTTATGTCGAAAGTCCGAGCTTATTTGAGCAAATTTTGAGCCAAGACACAGACAATATAACATTTACAAATAGCAAATTAATCAAATATGTAGATGATCTACTCTTGGCTTCAACAGATGCAAAAACATGTCAAGAAGATAGCAAACACCTTCTTTTGGAATTGCACAAAAGAGGTCATAAGATCTCGAAGGACAAAGTTCAGTGGTGTCTCCCCAAAGTAGAATATTTGGGGTTCATTCTGACAGCTGGTGCCCGCTCTATTTCTCCCAAGCGAATTGAGAATATTCAAAAATTGAGTGCTCCTACCACTAAAAAACAGTTAAGAGCAATTCTGGGAGCATCAGGGTTTTGCAGACAATGGATTCCTTGCTATGGGGAAATTACTAAACCTCTTATAGCACTAACAAGGGATGTAGTCCCTGAACCCCTCAAATTAGAGCCTGAACACCTGTCAGCTCTATCAGAGCTAAAAAAGGCTATCTTATCTGCCCCTGCTCTAGGCATCCCAAATTACAACAAGCCATTTACTTTGTATGTACATGAACGAAGAGGAGTAGCCTCTGGTGTTTTAACTCAGACTTTGGGACCTTCTCAGCGCCCAATTGCTTATTATTCAGCCCAGCTAGACCCAGTAGCAGCAGGAGCACCACCATGCCTTAGAGGAGTAGCTGCTACAGCCTTACTAGTAACAAAAACCGTTGATTTAGTATTGGGATGTCCATTAACAATAATGTGCCCACATGAGATTGAAGCATTATTGGTAAAACATAGAACACAGGCATTCTCGGATCAGAGAATTACAAGGTATGAAATAACCTT
Source organism: Monodelphis domestica (assembly GCF_027887165.1). NCBI lineage: Eukaryota > Metazoa > Chordata > Mammalia > Didelphimorphia > Didelphidae > Monodelphis > Monodelphis domestica. Next base: position 3,072,914 of record NC_077236.1, read on the forward strand.
ATTAAATAGTGAAAATATTACCTTGAAACGCTGTTCAACTCTTAACCCTGCCACCTTGCTTCCAGATTTACCCACTTCAGGAGAACCATTACATAACTGTGAAACATTAGTGTCCATGGCAGAAAAGCCTCGAGATAATCTCTTGGACACTCCCTTAGACAATGCAGATCTGATTTTATTTACCGATGGTTCCTCTTTTATGAGGGATGGCATACGTTACACTGGAGCTGCCGTAGTCTCAGAATTTGCCACTGAATGGTCAGCTTCACTACCTTCTAACATTAGCGCTCAAGGAGCAGAGCTCATAGCTCTGAAACATGCCTGTATAATTGCCAAGGATAAAAAGGCAACAATTTATACAGATTCTAGATATGCTTTCGGCATTTGTCACTCAGTCGGGATGCTATGGCTCCAGAGAGGATTTTTAACCTCAGCTGGAAAATCCATAGCTAATGCAGAAATTATTAATGAAGTTCTTTCTGCTCTCAAACTGCCTAAAGCCCTAGCTATAGTTCATTGCTCTGCCCATACAGGTGGCTCTGACCCTGTCTCTAGAGGAAATGACCGAGCAGATGCCACTGCAAAACTAGCAGCCATAGAAGGACCTGGATTAATTTTAACATTAACGACCATAGATAATTTAAATTTATCACTCTCCTATAATGAAAAGGAAGTGGAAAAATGGAAACAAAAATTTAAAGCAAAACAAATTAATGGAGTATGGGTGTCATCTGAAGGAAAACCCCTGCTCCCTAGAAGTTTCTATCACCAAATTTGCCAATCTGTTCATAATAATGGCCACTTTGGTACCCAGGGCATCGTGGACTCTGTTAAGAGAGTATGGATAGCCCCTGGTATAACTACCATAGCCTCTAAAGTGTGTTCATCCTGCCCTACCTGCCAGGCATATAACCAACATGCCTTTCGTGGTAAAGCCTTTGGTGGACGTCCTCTGGCTTACACACCTTTTGAGCACCTGCAGATAGATTTTATAACGATGCCAAAGGCTGGACAATATAAATTTTGTTTGGTCATAGTAGACCAACTGACCAGATGGACAGAAGCATTTCCTACAGCCCGAGCCACAGCAGCTTTTGTTGCTAAGGTGCTTTTAAAAGAAATTATTCCTCGCTTTGGCCTACCAGCACGTATTGATTCCAATAGGGGGAGTCATTTTACTGATTCTGTTTTAAACCAGATATATTCTTGCTTGGGGATAACTCCAAAATTCCATGTTCCATATCATCCCCAGAGCTCAGGCCAAGTTGAGAGGATGAACAAAGAACTTAAAACTATGATTGGAAAATTATGCACTGAGACACATTTAAAATGGCCTGAAATTCTCCCTCTGGCCCTATTTTATCTTAGAAGCAGGCCTAGAGGAGACTTACATATTTCACCATTTGAGATGCTTTTTGGACATCCGCCTATACAGGCTAAGCCTTTCTCCCCGGCTTATACATCGCTATTAGGGGGAGATATTACTATTGCTTCCTATATACAGGAATTACAGCACAAACTGCGTGAGCTACATGAATCCGGAGCTGCAGTACAAGCTGGACCATTAGACTTTTCTCTGCATGACCTGAACCCAGGAGATAAAGTTTATATTAAGAATTTCAAGCGTACAGGAGCAACCCAGCCTTCCTGGGAAGGACCATTCCAAATATTGTTAACTACTCCAACATCTATAAAGGTTGGAGAAAAGGACTCTTGGATTCACTGTTCTCATGTAAAGAGAGCATCTTCTGTTGAGACTGATTGACTGTATCCTATACATGCATTGGAGATAACTACCCATTGACAAGTGGAACTGTTTTATTCTGCTTTTGACACATTGAATTCCTAAATTTAATTTTTTTCCTTTTTTCCTTTTTTCCTTATTTTATTATTATTATTTTTACATTATTTTATTTTTTCCCTTTTTCTCATTTCTATGTACTTAAGGTACATATGATCAATATTAATTTTATTCTACAATATTAGTTTAAATATATATACTTGCTGTTATTATTAATACGCACCCAAACAGCTTTAGACTATGGGAACCTGCCATTTATTGATAATTGTTGTGGGACTATGATTAATGTTTGTGTCTGATTCTAGGAACGAGATCAAACAAGGAGCACAGAGATAACCTGGATAATGCCAAAAGAGCTCACAGGTCTAAAAATCAAAAGACCAATCCAGGTAGGATTAATGCATTTCTAAGCCAATACTAAGGACTTGAACCTAGTGTGAGACTCGGGGTTGCGACACTTGACAGACGTTAAGATGTAGGCCTTCCCTGTATCCACACTCTTCGTGAAAATACCTACAGACAAGTACCTAAGGTTGGCTACCATCCTGGCTCCATCCATCCCTGAGAACGAAGGTAAAATCAGACGAGGGAATAACACTTCCCTAGATATAAAATAAAAATCTGGTCCTCTTTTTTCTCTCCTATAGTATGGCAACTTCCTGTAGCCTTGGCTGCAAATGGGGAAGTAAAATATACTGCATTCTGTCCTACAGACTTGTGGGATTAGAAATTACTTAACTGGACCCTAATACAGGGGCCTGTGGAAAAATAAAAAAAAAGTTTTTTTTTTTTATTCTTGCTTTCTCAAATTTTGTATACATAGATTTTTTGATTTTGATACTGATTTTGAATTCTTCATTAATATAAATATGCATATAGAAAGGGTCTATATTTTTCCCTTAATTTTTCCCTTTTTCTTCTTTTGATTTTGAATTTTTATTTTATTTTCATTTTGTTTTGTTTTCTTTTGGATTAACTCACACACTCCCACAACAAAAACTTGAATCCTCAGCTGGACTCAGTGTTTTTTCAACACTTTCTTCAGGGGGGATTGTATTTCATCAAATCCAAAATTTAAATTTTGTTCGAGAGAGAAATCTTCAGAGAAGAAGCTTGCTAACTAACTGAATCCAGAGAATGAACTGTTTGCAGAAAGATATCTAAAGCTTTTCACTACAGGAAGATCCAGAATGAACCTTGGGGTGTGGTTGATTGAACATTTTTGAATGTACACTCTTATGCCAAAGGGGACTGCCCCCTAATTGGCTTTTGTCAATGCGCCCAGCAAAACATTGGTTTGCTGTCCTTCTCTCTCCTCTATTTCCCCATATTTACAACTATTACAATTTTCCTCTTAGTGGAAAAAATTTTTGTATACACTTATAGTTAGAAATTTTTGGGGTGCAGTATGCTTATGTTTAGTGATCAATTGGGGAGACTAGTCTCCCAATCATCATCAGGGGGGATTGTGAATTTTAAAAGTCTCCATCTTGGTCTAGCACCGAAAAATTGTGCACACCCACACTACACGGGCATGCGCTAGTCAATGACAAATCAGAAATAACTAACTGCCCACCTGGGCTGTCCTAAGCCAAGCTAAAACCAACTATTGGATTTTGTGAGACACAGGAAGTGAGGTAGGGAACAGCCTCTGGAATTCGCGGACTTCCTGTGGAGAGAGCTAGAGGGGGTTGGTGTTAGGAGCTTGGAGAGAGAGGACGCCCGCAGACAGCTTTCCTTCAGATCGGTCACGTGAGTTAAGGACTGATTCTTTCCACCTGGGCCTTTAGGCCTAAAACTCCCTCTGCCTTGGTCAGAGGTTGAGTAGCCTCTTTTCCCTTTTCTCTTTTCTCCTTCTCTCCCTCTCCTTTTCCCTACTCCCATTGTGATTAAACCTCCATAAACTCCATTCTGACTTGAGTGTTCATTTTAGGAATTTCATAAGTAAATTCCTTGGCGGCCATTGTTCAATATTACAGAAATCTTGTAGCCACATTTTAGCCATTACAATATTATAACCCTCTCCCAGAGGCCTAAAATTTCCACCATTACACCACTAAACCTAAATAGGTTTTTAAACCATAAATACGTTTCTGACACTAAATCTAACTATAACCCTAACTCTAATGCTAACCCTAACATTAACCCTAACTCTAACATTAACCCAAACCATAAATACGTTTCTAACCCTTACCAGAATTGTGTTTCTATCCCTAATCCTAATATTAAATACTTTTCTAACCCTAACCCTAAATCTACCCCTAACACTAACCCTAAATGTAACCCTAATCCTACACCTAAAACTAAATATGGTTTTAACCCTAACGCTAACCCTAACCTTAACCATAACCATAAATATGTGCCGATTTATCCCGATTTCTGTCCTTCCTAACATTAACCCTAAGCCAAACTCTAACCCTAACTCTAAATATGTTTGTGAACCTAACTATAACCCTAACCATAACTATAACCCTATCCCTATGCCCTAAACCTAAACCTAAATACATTTCTAACTGTACCCGTAACCCTAACCTTATCCCTAACCCTAACCGTAAATACTGCAAACCCTAAACTTATCCCTAACCCTATATATGTTTTTAAAATGTAAATATGTTTCTAACCTTAACTCTAACCATAAACCTAACTCTAACACTAAACTTAACCCTAACCCTAACCCTAACAATACATACATTTCTAACCCTAACCCTAACCCTAACCCTAAACCCTAATGCTGACCCTAACCCTAACCCTAAATACTCTCAAACCCTAAACTTATCCCTAACCCTAAATAGATTTTTAAAATATAAATGTTTCTAACCCTAACTCTAACCATAAACCTAACTCTAACACTAACCTTAACCCTAACCATAACTCAAACCCTACCTCTAACCCTAACATTAATCTTAACCCTAACCCTAACCCTAAATACATTTTTAACCCTACCCCAACCCCTAAGTCTAACACTAACCCCTAACCCTAACCCGAAACCAAACCCTAACCCTTACCTTACCCAAACCCTAACTCTAACCCTAACCCTAAATATGTGCCAATTTCAGTCCTACCCTAACCCGAACCCTAACTCAAACCCTAACCATAACCATGAACCTAACCCTAACCATAACCCTAACCCTAACCATAAATTCGTTACTAACCCTAACCCTCACTTTAACTCTAACCCTAACCATAACCATAACCCTAATCCTAACCCTAAATACCCTAACCCTAACACTAACACTAAAGCTAATACTAAACCTAACCCTAACCCTAACCATAAACCTAAACCTAACCCTAAATCTAACCCTAACCCTAACCCTAAATATGTGCCGATTTCTGCCGATTTCTGTCCTACCCTAACCCTAACCCTAACCCTAATGATAACCCTAACACTAACCCTAACCCTAACCCTAAATACGGTCAAACCCTAAACTTATCCCTAACCCTAAATACGTTTTTAAAACATAAATGTTTCTAACCCTAACTCTAACCATAAACCTAACTCTAACACTAACCTTAACCCTAACCCTAACTCTAACCCAAACCCTAACCCTAAACATAACCCTAACCCTTAATACCCTAACCCTAACCCTAACACTAAAGCTAACACTAAACCTAACCCTATCCATAAACCTAAACGTAACCCTAAATCTAACCCTAATCTTAATCCTAACCCTAACCCTAACCCTATCTCTAACCCTAACTTTGTGCCGATTTCTGCCGATTTCTGTCCTAACCTTAACCCAAATCCTAACCCTACCCTAACTCTAACCCTAAATATGTGCCGATTTCTGACGGTTTCTAACTCTAACCCAAAATACAATTCAAACCCTAAAACCAACACTAACACTAACCCTAACTTTAAATAAGTCTCTAACCGTAAACCTAACCCTAATTGCGTTTCTATCCCTAACCCAAACACTAAATATGTTTCTAACCTTAACCCTAACCCTCACTTTAACCCTTACCCTAACCCTAACCCTAACACTAAACCTAAATATGTGCAGATTTCTGCCAATTTCTGTCCTACCGATTCCTGCCGATTTTTGCCGATTTCTGTCCTGTACTGTCAAACCATAAACCTACCACTAAACCTAAATAGGTTTTTAAACCATAAATATGTTTCTAACCCTAAATCTAACCATAACCCTAACTCTAACGCTAACCCTAACACTAACCCTTGTGACATGGAAATCACTTTAAAAGACTGATATATATTAATTTAAGGTCGCCAAGGAATTCAGCTATGTAATTCCTAAATGAAAACTCAAGTCAGCCGTCAACCTTTTATAGAGTTTAATTACAAACAGGAGGAAGAAAGGAATTGGAGAGAGAGAGAGAGAGAGAGAGAGAGAGAGAGAGAGAGAGAGAGAGAGAGACAGAGAGAGAGAGAGAGAGACAGAGAGACAGAGAGACAGAGAGAGAGAGACAGAGAGAGAGAGACAGAGAGAGACAGAGAGAGAGAGGGGAGAGAAGTGAATAGGGCTTAAATACCTCCTCTGTTTAGGCTGGGCCAAAAGGCCCAAGCCCTTATATAGCTTGGGCAAAGAAAGGAGATCAGTCCCTATTACTCACGTGACCAAAATGGAGAAACAGTCTCCGGGGCCTCCACCTCCAGCTTCCTTCAGAGCAAGCTTCTCAGAGCACCTCTCCAACCACTCAGAGCCAAAACTCTCCAACCAACCCCCTCAGTCCTCAGACCCCTCTATCTTTAAGGAAACTATCCAAGTTCCCTCCCCTCTGTTCTCAATCTACCAATCACTGTCCATCATTTTCCCTGTGCCAATGGTGGCTCTAGGTTAACCCAGGACCGCCCAGAGGTCTGTGGCTTTGTACATGTCTGTTGGAGGTCATATTCTCAAATAATTAAATTTTTATCTATGCTGCAGCCCTTCCTAAATCCTGTTAGGACTGAGTGGGGTGGAAATTCTATTTTCCAAGACCTGTTTCTGTCATTCCAAGTATCTCTATTGTATCAATTCTAAAATCAATCATGACTCAAAGAAATTTCTGTTCTGTGCTTAAGCATAGGTCAAAGTCCTTTCCATTGTTCAGCAAAAGGTTTCTGTCCTAAAGTAATCTTAAGAAGGGAGGAGGAGGAACCTCCCATGCCAATGGGGTTCACGTTCCAATAGCCAAGACCCACTATCAATAGGAAATTTTTCAAGTATGAAATTTCCCAATGGTGAAATTTCCAACATTTACGAGTCTAAGAAATTTTAAGGTTTACACCCTAACTCTAACATTAAACCAAACTATAAATACGTTTCTAACCCTTACCAGAATTGGGTTTCTATCCCTAACCCTAACATTAAATACTTTTCTAACCCTAACCCTAAGCCTAAATCTATCCCTAACACTAACACTAACCGTAACCCAAATCCTACACCTAAAACTAAATATGGTTTTAACCCTAACCTTAACCCTAACCCTAAATATGTGCCGATTTATCCCGATTTCTATCCTACTTAACATTAACCATAAGCCAAACTCTAACCCTAACTCTAAATATGTTTCTGAACCTAACTATAACCCTAACCATAACTATAACCCAATCCCTAAGCCCTAAACCTAAGCCTAAATACATTTCTAACCCTACCCCTAACCCTAACCCAAACCCTAACCCTAAAAATAAATACTGTCAAACCCTAAACTTATCTCTAACCCTAAATAGGTTTTTAAAATGTAAATATGTTTCTAACCATAACCTTAAACTAACCCGAACTCTAACACTATCCCAAACCATAAATAAGTTTCTAACCCTTACCATATTTGGGTTTCTATTCCTAACCCTAATATTAAATACTTTTCTAACCCTAACCCTAAGCCTAAATCTACCCCTAACACTAACCCTAACAGCAAGCCTAATCCTATACCTAAAACTAAATATGGTTTTAACCCTAACGCTAACCCTAAACTTAACCCTAACCCTAAATATATGCCGATTTATCAGGATTTCTATCCTACCTAATATTAACCCTAAGCCAAACTCTAAACCTAACTCTATATATGTTTCTAAATCTAACTATAACCCTAACCATAACTAAACCCTATCCCTAAGCCCTTAACCTAAGCCTAAATGCATTTCCAACCCTACCAGTAACCCTAACCCTAAACTTAATCCTAACAGTAAATACTGTCAAACCTTAAACTTATCCCTAACCCTATATAGGTTTTTAAAACATAAATGTGTATCTAACCCTAACTCTAACCATAAACCTAACTCTAACACTAACCTTACCCTAAGCCTAAATCTAACCTTAACTCTAACCCTAACATTAAACCTAACCCTAAATATCTGCCGATTTATCCTGATTTCTGTCCTAACATTAACCCTAAGCCAAACTCTAAACCTAACTCTATATATGTTTCTGAACCTAACTATAACCCTAACCATAACTATAACCCTATCCCTAAGCCCTTAAACTAAGCCTAAATACATTTCTAACACTACCCCTAACCCTAACCATAATCCTAACAGTAAATACTGTCAAACCCTAAACTTATCCCTAACCCTAAATAGATGTTTAAAATATAAATGTTTCTAACCCTAACTCTAACCATAAACCAAACTCTAACACTAACCTTAACCCTAAACCTAACCCTAACCCTAACAATACATACATTTCTAACCCTAACCCTAACCCAAAACCTAACCCTAACCCTAAATCCTAATGCTAACCCTAACCCTAACCTTAACCCTAATCCTAACCCTAAGCCTAAATACTCTCAAACCCTAAACTTATCCCTAACCCTAAATAGATTTTTAAAATATAAATATGTTTCTAACCCTAACTCTAACCATAAAACTAACTCTAACACTAACCTTAACCCTAACCCTAACTCAAAACCTAGCTCTAACCCTAACATTAACCTTAACCCTAACCCTAATCATAACCATAACGATAACACTAAAGCTAACACTAAACCTAACTCTAACCCAAACCATAAACCTAAACCTAACCCTAAATCTAACACGAACCTTAACCATAACCCTAACTCTAACCTTATCCCAAATACTAAATAGGTTTTTAAACCATAAATACATTTCTAATCCTAACCCAACCATAAAGCTAACACTAACCCTACCCCAAACTCTAACCCTAAAATACGTGCCAATTTCTGTCCATCACTTTAACCCTAACCCTAACCCTAACCCTAAATACTGTCAAACCCTAAACTTATCTCTAACCCTAAATACGTTTTTAAAACATAAATATGTTTCTAAGCCTAACTCTAACCATAAACCTAACTCTAACACTAACCTTAACACTAACCCTAACCCTAAACCTAAATACGTTTTTAAAACATAAATGTTTCTAACCCTAACTCTAACCATAAACCTAACTCTAACACTAACCTTAACCCTATCCCTAAATCTAACCCTAACTCTAACCCTAAAGCTAACCCTAATCTTAACCCTAACCCTAAATATGTGCCGATTTATCCCGATTTCTGTCCTACGTAACATTAACCCTAAGCCAAAATCTAACCCTAACTCTAAATATGTTTCTGAACTTAACTATAACCCTAACCATAACTATAACCCTATCCCTAAACCCTAAACCTAAATACATTTCTAACCCAAACCAAAACCCTAAAACTAACACTTACCATAACACTAAGCCCTAACCCTAACCCTAAATACATTTTTAACCCTACCCCTACATCTACCCCTAACACTAACCCCTAACCCTAACCAAAAACCAAACCCTAACCCTTACCCTAACCCAAACCCTAACTCTAACCCTAACGCTAAATATGAGCCAATTTCTGTCCTAGCATAACCCTAAACCTAACCCTAACCCTAACCATAAACATAACCCTAGCCCTAACCATGACCCTAACCCTAAATTCGTTTCTAACCCTAACCATAACCATAACCCTAATCCCTAACCCAAATCCTACCCCTAACCCTAACCCAAACCCATCCTACCCCTTACCCTACCCCTAAATACCCTAACTCTAACACTAAACTTAATACTAAACCTAACCCTAACCCTAACCATAAACCTAAACCTAACCCTAAATCTAACCCTAACGTTAACCCTAACCCTATCTCTAACCCTTAATATGTGCCGATTTCTGTCCTACCCTAACCCTAACCCTAACCCTACTGATATCCCTAACACTAAACCTAACCCTAACCCTAACCCTAAATACTGTCAAACCCTAAACTTATCCCTAACCCTAAATACGTGTTTAAAACATAAATATGTTTCTAACCCTAACTCTAACTATAAACCTAACTCTGGCACTAACCTTAACCCTAACCCTAACTCTAACCCTAACTCTAACCCAAACCCTAACCCTAAACATAACCCTAACCCTTAATACCCTAACCCTAACACTAAAGCTAACACTAAAGCTAACCCTAAACCTATCCATAAACCTAAACGTAACCCTAAATCTAACCCTAATCTTAATCCTAACCCTAACCCTAACCCTATCTCTAACCCTAACTTTGTGCCGATTTCTGCCGATTTCTGTCCTAACCTTAACCCAAATCCTAACCCTACCCTAACTCTAACCCTAAATATGTGCCGATTTCTGACGGTTTCTAACTCTAACCCAAAATACAATTCAAACCCTAAAACCAACACTAACACTAACCCTAACTTTAAATAAGTCTCTAACCGTAAACCTAACCCTAATTGCGTTTCTATCCCTAACCCAAACACTAAATATGTTTCTAACCTTAACCCTAACCCTCACTTTAACCCTTACCCTAACCCTAACCCTAACACTAAACCTAAATATGTGCAGATTTCTGCCAATTTCTGTCCTACCGATTCCTGCCGATTTTTGCCGATTTCTGTCCTGTACTGTCAAACCATAAACCTACCACTAAACCTAAATAGGTTTTTAAACCATAAATATGTTTCTAACCCTAAATCTAACCATAACCCTAACTCTAACGCTAACCCTAACACTAACCCTTGTGACATGGAAATCACTTTAAAAGACTGATATATATTAATTTAAGGTCGCCAAGGAATTCAGCTATGTAATTCCTAAATGAAAACTCAAGTCAGCCGTCAACCTTTTATAGAGTTTAATTACAAACAGGAGGAAGAAAGGAATTGAGAGAGAGAGAGAGAGAGAGAGAGAGAGAGAGAGAGAGAGAGAGAGAGAGACAGAGAGAGAGAGAGAGAGACAGAGAGACAGAGAGACAGAGAGAGAGAGACAGAGAGAGAGAGACAGAGAGAGACAGAGAGAGAGAGGGGAGAGAAGTGAATAGGGCTTAAATACCTCCTCTGTTTAGGCTGGGCCAAAAGGCCCAAGCCCTTATATAGCTTGGGCAAAGAAAGGAGATCAGTCCCTATTACTCACGTGACCAAAATGGAGAAACAGTCTCCGGGGCCTCCACCTCCAGCTTCCTTCAGAGCAAGCTTCTCAGAGCACCTCTCCAACCACTCAGAGCCAAAACTCTCCAACCAACCCCCTCAGTCCTCAGACCCCTCTATCTTTAAGGAAACTATCCAAGTTCCCTCCCCTCTGTTCTCACATCTACCAATCACTGTCCATTTTCCCTGTGCCAATGGTGGCTCTAGGTCAACCCAGGACCGCCCAGAGGTCTGTGGCTTTGTACATGTCTGTTGGAGGTCATATTCTCAAATAATTAAATTTTGAACAATTAACTCGATATTATTATACAGGAGATTATAAAAGAAAATTGCCCTCACGTTTTGGAGCACGGGGGCAAAATAGAAATAGAAAGGATTCATAGAACACCTTCTATACTAAATCCCCAAAACACAACCCCCAGGAATGTAATTGCCAAATTCAAGAGCTTCCAACTAAAGGAGAAAATCCTACAAGAAGCCAAGAAGAAGAGCTTCAGATATAAGGGGGCTCCCATAAGGATCACACACAACTTAGCGGCTAACACACTAAGAGACCGCAAAGCATGGAACACGATATTTAGAAAGGCAACAGAGCTGGGTCTCCAACCAAGAATCAACTACCCAGCAAAACTGACTATATACTTCCAGGGGAAAGTATGGGCATTCAACAAAATAGAAGATTTCCAACCATATGCTAAGAAAAGACCAGAGCTCTGTGGAAACTTCGATATCCAAGCACAGAAAGCAAGAGAAACATGAAAAGGTAAATATTCAAGAAAGGGAAAAGGAGATAAATCTTATCTTTTTCTTTAAGTCAAACTCTCTTCTATAAGGACTACATTTACATCAAATTATATATATTAATATGTGGGGAAAATGTTTTGTGTAACTCTCATAAATTGTATCATCATAAGAGTAGTTAGAAGAAACATGCATAGGGAAAGATTGGGGCATTAAGAAGATTTGGGGAAAGTTGGGGCAAAGAAAGGAAAAGGGAGGGGGGAACCGCGATAATACTAAGATTAACTTCAAGTAATAGGGGGGGAATCAATAGAATAATCTTTCCCATATAAAGATACACATGGGAAGGGGAGGGGAAGAACTCTCATATAAGAAGGAGAGGAAGAGAGCGTGAAGTGGAATTACTTAAACCTTACTCTCAGTGAAATCAAATCTGAGAGGGAAGAACATCTAGATCCAGTGGGATCCTGAATTCTATCTTATCCATTAGGGCAAGAAAGAAAGGAAAACCAGGGAGGGGGAGGGAGAAGGGACTACAAAAAGGGAGGGAAGGAGAGGGGGGGAAGGGAGCATAAAAAGGGAGGGGCTAGAAAGGGAAGCATCTCAAGGGAGGGGACTCCGGGGACTGACCTAAAGTAAATCACTGGTTCAAAAGGAGAAAGCAAAAGAAGAAAGGTCAGAACTAGGGGAAGATATCAAAATGCCAGTGAATCCACAAATAACAATCATAACTTTGAACGTGAATGGAATGAACTCACCCATAAAACGTAGACAAATAGCAGATTGGATTAGAACCCAAAACCCTACCATATGTTGTCTTCAAGAAACACATATGAGACGGGTTGACACTCATAAGGTTAGAATTAAAGGTTGGAGTAAGGCCTTTTGGGCCTCAACTGATAGAAAGAAGGCAGGAGTTGCAATCATGATATCTGACAAAGCCAAAGCACAAATACACCTGATCAAAAGGGATAGGGAAGGTAAATATATTCTGCTAAAAGGGAGTATAGACAATGATTAAACATCACTAATCAACATGTATGCACCAAATGGTATAGCATCCAAATTTTTAATGGAGAAACTAGGAGAATTGAAGGAGGAAATAGACAGTAAAACCATATTAGTGGGAGACTTGAACCAACCAGTATCAAATTTAGATAACTCAAACCAAAAAATAAACAAGAAAGAGGTAAAAGAGGTGAATGAAATATTAGAAAAATTAGAGTTAATAGACATATGGAGAAAAATAAATAGGGACAAAAAAGAATACACCTTCTTTTCAGCGCCACATGGCACATTCACAAAAATAGATCATACACTAGGTCATAGAAACATGGCACTCAAATGCAGAAAAGCAGAAATATTAACTGCAGCCTTTTCAGATCACAAGGCAATTAAAATATTGATCGCCAAGGGTACATGGAGACCCAAATCAAAAATTAATTGGAAATTAAATAACATGATACTCCAAAATCGGATAGTTAGAGAAGAAATCATGGAAACAATTAACAATTTCATTGAACAAAATGACAATGGCGAAACATCCTTTCAAACCTTATGGGATGCAGCCAAGGCAATACTTAGAGGAAAATTCATATCCCTGAGTGCATATATTAACAAATTAGGGAGGACAGAGACCAAGGAATTGGAAATGCAAATCAAAAAACTTGAGAATGAACAAATTAAAAACCCCCAGAAGAAAACCATACTAGAGATCCTAAAAATTAAGGGAGAAATTAATAAAATAGAAAGTGACAGAACTATTAAGCTAATAAACAAGACTAGAAGCTGGTACTTTGAAAAAACAGACAAAATAGACAAAGTACTGGTTAATTTAATTAAAAAAAGGAAAGAAGAAAGGCAAATTAACAGCATCAAGGATGAAAAGGGGGATCTCACCTCCACTGAAGAGGAAATTAAGGCAATCATTAAAAACTACTTTGCCCAACTATATGGCAATAAATATACCAACCTAGGTGATATGGATGAATATTTACAAAAATATAAATTGCCTAGACTAACAGAAGAAGAAATAGTTTTCTTAAATCATCCCATATCAGAAAAAGAAATCCAACAGGCTATCAAAGAACTTCCTAAGAAAAAATCCCCAGGGCCTGATGGATTCAACGGCGCATTCTATCAAACATTCAGAGAACAGTTAATCCCAATACTATACAAACTATTTGACATAATAAGCAAAGAGAGAGTTCTACCAAACTCCTTTTATGACACAAGCATGGTACTGATTCCAAAACCAGGCAGGCCAAAAACAAAGAAAGAAAATTATACACCAATCTCCCTAATGAATATAGATGCAAAAATCTTAAATAGGATACTAGCAAAAAGATTCCAGCAAGTGATTAGAAGGGTCATCCACCATGATCAAGTAGGATTTATACCAGGGATGCAGGGCTGGTTCAACATTAGGAAAACTATCCACATAATTGACCACGTTAACAAGCAAACCAACAAGAACCACATGATTATCTCAATAGATGCAGAAAAAGGCTTTGATAAAATACAACACCCATTCCTCTTAAAAACACTAGGAAGTATAGGAATAGAAGGGTCATTCCTAAAAATAATAAACAGTATATATCTAAAACCATCATCTAATATCATCTGCAATGGGGATACACTAAATCCATTCCCATTGAGATCAGGAGTGAAACAAGGATGCCCATCATCACCTCTATTATTTGACATTGTATTAGAAACACTAGCAGTAGCAATTAGAGAAGAAAAAGAAATTGAAGGCATCAAAATAGGCAAGGAGGAGACCAAATTATCGCTCTTTGCAGATGACATGATGGTCTACTTAAAGAATCCTAGAGAATCAAGCAAAAAGCTAATTGAAATAATCAACAACTTTAGCAAAGTTGCAGGATACAAAATAAACCCATATAAGTCATCAGCATTTCTATATAATTCCAACACAGCTCAGCAGCAAGAACTAGAAAGAGAAATCCCATTCAAAATTACCCTAGACAAAATAAAATACTTAGGAATCTATCTCCTGAGACAAACACAGGATCTATATGAACACTACTACAAAACACTTTTCACCCAACTAAAACTAGACTTGAACAATTGGAAGAACATTAACTGTCATGGGTAGGACGAGCCAATATTATAAAAATGACCATCCTACCCAAACTCATCTATCTATTTAGTGCCATATCCATTGAACTTCCAAAAAAATTTTTTTACTCATTTAGAAAAAACCATAACAAAGTTCATTTGGAATAACAAAAGATCAAGGATATCCAGGGAAATAATGAAAAAAAAAATACAAAGGAAGGCGTTCTTGCAGTCCCAGATCTCAGACTATAGAACAAAGCAGCGGTCATCAAAACAATTTGGTACTGGCTAAGAGACAGAAAGGAGGATCAGTGGAATAGACTCGGGGCAAGTGACCTCAGCAAGACAGTATATGACAAACCCAAAGACCCCAGCTTTGGGGACAAAAATCCACTATTTCAAAAAACTGCTGGGAAAGTTGGAGGACAGTGTGGGAAAGATTGGATTAAATCAACACCTCACACCCTACACCAAGATAAATTCAAAATGGGTGAATGACTTGAACATAAAGAAGGAAACTATGAGAAAATGAGGCAAACACAGAATAGTATACACGTCAGACCTTTGGAAAGGGAGAGGCTTTAAAACCAAGCAAAACTTAGAAAGAGTCACAAAATGCAAAATAAATAATCTGGACTACAGCAAATTAAAAAGTTTTTGTACAAACAAAACCAATGTAACTAAAATCAGAGGGGAAGCAACACATTGGGAAACAATCTTCATAAAAACCTCTGACAAAGGTTTAATTACTCAAATTTACAAAGAGCTAAATCAATTGTACCAAAAATCAAGCCATTCTCCAATTGGTAAATGGGCAAGGGACAGGAACAGGCAGTTCTCAGCCAAAGAAATCAAAATTCTTAATAAGCACATGAAACAGTGTTCTACATCTCTTATGATCAGAGAGCTGCAAATCAAAACAACTCTGAGGTATCACCTCACACCTAGCAGATGGGCTAACATGACAGCAAAGGAAAGTAATGAATGCTGGAGGGGATGTGGCAAAGTAGGGACATTAATTCATTGCAGGTGGAGTTGTGAATTGATCCAACCATTCTGGAGGGCAATTTGTAGCTATGCCCAAAGGGTGATCAAAGACTGTCTGCCCTTTGCTCCAGCCATAGCACTGCCATGGAGACTGGAACGACCTCCAGGAAGCGATGCTGAAGGAGAGGAGCAGAACCAGGAGAACATTGTACACAGAGACTAATACCTTGTGGTATAATCGAAGGCCATGGCCTTCTCCATTAGTATCAATGCAATGTCCCTGAAAAATCTGCAGGGATCTAAGAAACACTATCTACGAGCAGAGGATAAATTATGGGAGGAAAATCACCGAGGAAAAGCAACTGGAGAAATTTGGAGGAGTAAAAGGAGAAACGTGCTGGCAATTAGCGAGTGCCCTGGTGGAGGGCAACCTGACATGTCTTCCGGGCTCGTTTCCTCCCCTCGCCAAACTCCCCCGCCCGCTCCAACAACCTCCATGGCTGGCCCAATTACCCTCCAACATTTCCCTTTTGGCTCTCTCTCTATCTCTTCACCTCCTTTTAGAGGTATTTCTCTGCCTTCAGCCCACCCCACCCCCACACACCCCTCTTTCTATTCTGTCCTTCGCAACTTTCATCTCCTCTGGACCACTGCTTTATAATATAGTCAAAGACAAAGGACCTGGGAGGCCGGAGTGGGCACGTATGTGACCCGTGAAAAAGGGACAGGACCGCCGTCTAATGGCTTGTTGAAGTTGGGAAAAAAGGGAAAAGGTGGCGGTTGTTGGCTGAACAGAGGGAACAATCTCGAGTCGGAATAGGGATTGAACAACGTATCTGCTATCTGAGTAGAGGTTAAATGGGGTAACAGGCAGGGAATGGAAGACAGTTAGAGCAGCATAAAGCTCTACTAACTGTGCAGACTCATAAGGGGTTTTAATAGAGCGGGGGTGGTTATTCATAACTATGGCGGCAAGACCAGTTTTAGAGCCGTCCACAAAGACCATGGGTGCCCCCGGGATAGGCGAGGATCGGGTTTGGCGTGTAAGTATGAAGGGGGTAAGAGAGAAAAACTGCAATAATTTATTACTGGGCATGTGGTTGTCCAAGCTGCCCTGGTAGGTAGAGATGAGTATAGCCCAATTATCATTTTGAGATTTGAGCCAGTCAAGTTGCTCCTTGTTATAGGGGAAACCACATGGTCAGGGGAGCGGCCGAAATGCCGGGTGGAGAGACGGATACCCACCATTGCTAATCGGGCGATCAGGTCAGGATAAGGGGCTAGAATTTTTCGGTTATACATAGGGAGGTGGATCCAAATGAGGGGAGAGGGATCTTGCCATAGAAGTCCCGTGGGGGAGAATTCAGTGGGAAAGATGAGAAGGTAAAGAGGAAGGTGGGGAGAAAAATATCCAATGTTCTGTGTAGCTATAGCTTGCTCTACTTTCTTAAGGGAAGCTTCGCCTGCTGGGGTTAGGGAACGAGGAGAGGAGGGGTCAGCATCTCCTCGAAGGATGTCCTCCAGAGGGCGAAGGTCCGCTTTGGAAAGTTGCAAATAGGGGCGGAGCCAATTAATGTCCCCTAGAAGTTTCTGGAAATCATTAAGGGTTTTGAGAGTGGAGCGTGTAAGTGAAACCTTATGTGAAAATAAGGAGTCAAGCTCAAGACGAAATCCCAGGAAGATGAAGGGATACTGGGTCTGGACCTTGTCAGGGGCTATTCTGAAGCCTCGGGCCTGAAGTGCACATATGATGGTCTGAGCTATAGTTTGTGTTAAGGGGGAGGATGAAGCTGCTATAAAGAGGTCATCCATATAATGAATGATGTAAGCTGAAGGGTGTTGTGTTCTTACAGGGTCAATGGACTGAGCTACAAATTTTTGACATAAGGTGGGGGAGTTAGCCATTCCCTGGGGGAGGACACGCCATTGGAACCGAGGGTTGGGCCCAATGTGATTAACTACGGGGATAGAAAATGCGAAGCGGGGACTGTCGGCTGGGTCAAGGGGAATGGAAAAGAAACAATCCTTGATGTCGATGACTATTTTACTAAAACCTTTTGGGATAGCAGTTGCAGATGGAAGGCCTGGTTGTAAAGCCCCCATGGGAAGCATAGTTTTATTGACCTCTCTTAGGTCCTGCAAGAGCCTCCATCCCCCAGATTTCTTTTTGATAACAAAAATGGGTGTGTTCCAAGGGGAGGTAGAAAGTTCGAGGTGGCCCAAGGAAAGTTGCTCCTGCACCAACGTTATGGCAGCCTGAACCTTCTCAGATGTTAAAGGCCACTGATCAATCCAGACAGGGGAGTCAGATTTCCACGTGATTTTATCAGCCTGGAGTGCAGGGGGATCAGTGACCCTTATGAAAAATTTTGTGAAAAACTTTGCAACCCCAGACCTTCCTTTTCCTTATGAGGTCGAAAGGAAATGGGGTAGGGGAGGCCTTGTTCCCTTTTTCCAAGGCCCTTTCCTGGAAGGTATCCAGATTTTAACATCATGGTGGTGACAGGGTCACTAGGGCTAACCATGAGAAGTCGCATTTGGGTTAGGATGTCTCTGCCCAGAGATTGACAGGAAGCCCTGCAACTACATATGGGCGTGTGATGCCTCTATTGACCTCAGTATCTTGCCAAGTAAGGACCTTAGAACTCTGCAGGGTGTCTTGGACTTGGCCTATTCCTGATAGATGGGTAGATGAAAGGGGCCAGGAGCGGGGCCAGTGAGCCTGAGAGATAACAGTGGAATCCGCTCCTGTATCTAGTAATGCAATGAAGGTTTTCCGTTCGATTTTCAACTGGAGAGTGGGCTGGGACTCAGTAAGTTGCTGCACCCAGTAAATATTGGAGGAGCCTGGAGAGGAAGGGTCCCGTGTGTGGGCTACCACAGGGAAATTACCAATCATAGGGAGGGGGAGGGCTTGAGTTAAGCGTCTGCCTGCAGGGATGGTGACAGGGCCATGTGGGGATTCTATGATAATTTTTATTTCCCCTTTATAATCATTATTGACAAGGGTGGGATGCACCACCACACCTTGCAGGGTGGTGAGCGCTCTGCTGATGACCAAGAAAAACATGCCAGGGGGTGGTGGTCCGAATTTGCCAGTAGGGAGAACTATTGGGACTTCCTCAGGTGTCAATATTCTGGTGGTGGAGGCACAGAGGTCCAGGCCTGCGCTACCTGCTGTGGCTCGAGTAAGGGAGCTGGACAGGGGCTCCCGAGGGAGCCCCGCATCCCATTTCCCTGTACTGGGGGAAGTATCTGCCCATCAAAGGTGGTTCTGGATCGGCAATCTCGGGCCCAGTGCCGGCCCTTCCTACACTTCGGGCAAATGCTAGGTGGTGGTTTAGGGGGGGCTACTATTGGTGCGGGGGTCTGCCTAGGATTTTGTCCGAATGGGCATTGACGTGCAAAATGGCCAGGTTGCCTGCATTGAAAACAATTTTGAGGGGTGTTGGGGCGAGAAGCCTGAATGGCAGCCCCTATGGCTAAGGAGATGGACTTGTTAATTTTATGATCATAAGCGTCAATATCATTGCATAGACGGATCATCCCATCTAGATCAAGTTCTCTTGCCTTTCCTCTTTGGACAGCCTTACAGGCAGAATTAGCATTTTCGATTGCCAAATGTCTCACCATCGGGTTATCTGCTCCATCCTGGCCCAAGACCCTTTCGGCAGTTTCTAAAAGTTTTGCAACAAATTGAGCTTATGGTTCATTGGGTCCCTGGTGAATTTTTGAGAGGGGTGCTGTGACTGACCCAGCGGCAGGAACTGCCCGCCAAGCAGCCATAGCAGCATGCGCTGTTTGCATGAGCAAGCCAGGGGGTAGTCTCATTTGCTGGTTTTCTAATGCAAAGTGGTCAAGACCGACGATTTTATCAATCGTCCAAGCGGCTGTCTGGGCATTTTTTGAGTTAAGTTTAGCCTGATTTTCTGCCCTTTCAAGGAACTCTGCCTTCCAAATTAAGAATTGTCCCCTGGAGAGGACAGATTGTACTACCTTGGACCATTCGGAGGGGAGCATGTGTCCTTCTCCTCCAAGCCCCTCCAGAATGGAGAGCTTAAATGGGGCGTTAAGGCATAATTTTTAACAGCTGAATGGAGGTCTTTAATGTTTTTGAATTTTAATTTTTTATAGATCGGAGTACGGGACTGTGGGAAGCCAGAAGTATCAGCCCCCCTAGGGTTTTCACCATCGGTCTCATTTCCCTCTGCTCCTTCGGAGTCAGAGGATTCGGCAGAAGGGGGGAGGGAAATGTCCTCAGGTGGAATCTGAGCAGCCTGTTGCTGCCTAGTAACAATCGGGAAGGCGAGAGCAGTCTTATCTTTTAATTGAGGTGGCTTGGACTTAGGAATCAGAGGCCGGAAAATATCTATTTGCAGATCATGTAATTGGTTTGTTAATGTATGCACCTCCTTTTGAAGTCCTAAGAAATATTTAAGGTCAGCAATTTGCCAGCTGAGTTGTTTTGTGGCCTCTTTAAGATTCTCAGAGCCAGGGAGTACGGGGAAAACAGGAAGAGTGAGGCTGCCACAGAGATTGTATGGGGGAGACTTATTTTTATACTGCGGGGGAGGTCTGTTTTCCAGGCGATTACTGTCCTGATAGCAGGCGGCCTCTTCTTCTAGTTCTGTCTGATAAGTGGGATTAAGTGTGTCTTCTGAATCAGGGTTTGTATATAGAACGGGGTACAGGTGGGGTTTGGGTTTGGAAGGGACAAGAGGTTCCCTAAGGGAGGGATTTTCAATTGGTTCATCTAAGAGAGAAGGAGGGCGTTTGTCTTTTTCTGGTGGTATTTCCTCTTCCTCAATTTTTGTTTTATGGTCTAAGATAGCATCTTCAGCTAAGCTAAGGAGGTGGGAGACCTGTTTATTAGTGTCAGCTTCTTTAAGAATATCACGGATTAGTCCATAGTAAGAAAAATATTCATCGGGGATCTCTTGGCCTGATTTTATTAGGCCGTTCAGTTCTTTGCCCACTTTGTTCCAAGTAAGGGGGTGAATTCCTGGGCCATATAGAATAAGCCAGGGGCAACGTTCCTCTATAAAGCAGAAGAACTTAAATAAAATTTTCTTTTTTACCCTAATATCTCTCTCCCTGAGACTATTTTTTAACTCTTTAACAAATAGAGCTTCTTTTGAGAGTGTCTTCCCCATCTCATTCACACAGTTATCACATACTCTTCCCCACTTTCTCGCCAATCCTCTCTCGAGGGTATAGAAACGGATACTAATGGGTCAACACTCGTGAGCGATTCGAGGGCTCAGTCAAAGTCGGTCCGGCCAAGGCCTTTCACTCACCCCAGAACGGGATGGACCACGTCGCTTGAGCTTAGGCGGATGGTATAAACCCCCATCAGGAGATCGCCCTGTTACTCCTATGTGAATCGTGGACTGAGTTTTCCTCTCCTCTCTGCAATCACACACACAGTCACACTTACAGACACTCTGGGGTAATCACTCTCAATTTTTTATGCCTATGGGGGATGGGACGACTTACCCTTATCTCAAGGCTGTCAGTTCAGCCTCTACCGTTAATTTGTCCGCGGAATTTGTTTCTCAGTTGTCCGGTAAGCTGTCTTACTCAAACCCGCACACGTTGGGCGCCAGATATCCTGGTCCTGCCCAGATACAATTGTGGGGTCCGTGACCCAGCCACCTAAAAGACCATAGGGGGAGAGAGAGGAGACTGAGCACGCAAGAAAGACAAAGAGTCTGTCTGATAGTGGCAAGGCTCGTTTATGGCAGGCGCAGCGCGAGAATATATACACTTGAAGTAGCGGGGGTGTGGTGAATAAGGACAGGTTGTAATAGAAAGGGAATGTGAAGAATTTTTATGGTTTGTGGCCATTGGTCTTAACGACGCCAGTTTCCAGGAGGTGACCTATTTGTTCATATTCTCAGAAACCCTTATCTCGTTCCTGGTCATAAGTTTGTCCCCACACATAGTCTCTGACAATTATCTCATTCTTGGTCATAAGTTTTTGCCCCACACATGGTCTCTGACACCCCCCACCCTTTTCTTTTCTTTGCCCCAACTTTCCCCAAATCTTCTTAATGCCCCAATCTTTCCCTATGCATGTTTCTTCTAACTACTCTTATGATGATACAATTTATGAGAGTTACACAAAACATTTTCCCCACATATTAATATATATATAATTTGATGTAAATGTAGTCCTTATAGAAGAGAGTTTGACTTAAAAAAAAGATAAGATTTATCTCCTTTTCCCTTTCTTGAATATTTACCTTTTCATGTTTCTCTTGCTTTCTGTGCTTGGATATCGAACTTTCCACAGAGCTCTGGCCTTTTCTTAGCAAATGCTTGGAAATCTTCTATTTTGTTGAAGGCCCACACTTTCCCCTGGAAGTATATAGTCAGTTTTGCTGGGTAGTTGATTCTTGGTTGGAGACCCAGCTCTGTTGCCTTTCTAAATATCGTGTTCCATGCTTTGCGGTCTCTTAGTGTATTAGCCGCTAAGTCGTGTGTGATCCTTATGGTAGCCCCCTTATATCCGAAGCTCTTCTTCTTGGCTTCTTGTAGGATTTTCTCCTTTACTTGGAAGCTCTTGAATTTGGCAATTACATTCCTGGGGGTTGTCTTTTGGGGATTGAGTATAGAAGGTGTTCTATGAATCCTTTCTATTTCTATTTTGCCCCCTTGCTCCAGAACATGAGGGCAATTTTCTTTTATAATCTCCTGTAGAATAATATGGAGTTTATTGTTTACCTCTGGTTTTTCTGGGAGACCGATAATTCGGAGATTTTCTCGTCTCCCTCTGTTTTCCAGATCTGTGACCTTCTCAGTGAGATATTTTATGTTTTCTTCTAATTCATTATTTTTTGGGGTTTGCTTTATTGATTCTTGCTGTTTTATCATCTCGCTTTCTTCGAGGTGCATAATTCTGGTCGTTAGGGACTGGTTTTGCTTTTCAGCCTTGTCTGCCCTTCTATTGGATGCTTTCAGTTCTTTTTCCAATTGAGCATTCTTATCTGTCAGACAGCTGATTTCTTTCTCCCATTTTTCTTTCCAGGTTTCCATCTTTTGGATAAGTTCCAGTTTGAGATCTTCCAGAGCTTGTTGATAGTTTCCATTTTGGGAGGCGTGTTCTGAATTTTTTTGGATTTCTTCCTCATTCTCCTCTTTTCCTTGGGTACTTCCACCATAAAACTTTTCAATAGTCACTTTTTCCCTTTCTTCCTGGAGGCTTGATTTTGGGCCATGTGAGCCATCCCTTTGGTGGTTATATTCCCCTTTCCTTTTTGGTCTGGGATCTGGGTTATATGGGTGGTTTTTCTGTGAATTTAGGTTGCTTCAGACTAGTTCTTCCCAGCCTCCGAGGTTTCTTAGAGTGCTGGGTCCCTGATCACAGCCACACTGCCCAGGTGTTCAGCTCCGCTCAGAGAATCAACGCGTGGTCCCCCCCTGTTGTTTAGCTCCAGGGAGATGTTCCGCGCAGCCGCCCCAAGTACAGCTCCGCTGAAGCGCTGGATTCTCCAATGAAACCACTCTGAGACGTTTTTTCCTGGCAGTCCCCAGATCCCAAGGACCCTAGAGTGCCCCCCCTCCCCCCGACAGAGACGTTCCCCACTCACTCACTGTCCCGGTGAGCACTCAGGTAGCTCACTCTGGTTTAGTGGGGGAGGTGTGGTGAGGGAAGGGCGGCTCAGTTCACTTTTCTGTGCAAGCTTTTCCTTCTTATTTTAGTGTGGAAATGTTCAAGCCCCAAATACCTTTGCCTGTGTGGGGTATTGGGGAGTCCTACTGTTCCTCCAAAGGTGATTTTATGCTCCTTTGATGTAGTCTATTTCGTTCGTTGCCAGGGATAGGAAGCATGTGGCTTCTAGATTGCAGCCATGATTACCCGGAAGTCCGGGGGCATACCTTTTGATTTGAGTCCAGAAGGAGGGTTCCCCACCTGTGTCCTATTGTTAAGTCTGAATTCCAGTCCCCTAGCAGCATTCAGTTTCTGATCAGTAAGGAAGGGTTTTCAGAGGTCTGAACTTCGGCTGCTTCTAAGCCCCCATCTTGACTCCACCCCCTTCCAATAAGAATTTTTTATAGAATAAGAGCAAGGTGAAGATACAGAAGGGGACAGGGAATGTACAGAAAAAACATACAAATTCCAAAAGAAAAATATGCAATGGACACAGAGTCCGGAACAGCTGAAAAATGACTTCAAAAACAAATTGAGAGAGGTAGTGGAAAAGTTAGGAACAAAAAAAGAAAAGAATGCAAGAAGAAATGGGCCAATTGGGAAAGGGGAATCAAAAACTGACAGAAGGAAATAAGGCCTTAAAATGAGAACTGACTATCGAGAAACTAATATCATCTTGAGAAGTCAACAAAAAATGAAGGAAATTCAAAGGAATGATAATGAAAAACATCAAATATCTTATTTTTAAAATTAATTTATTTAGCCAATTTAGAACATTATTCCTTGATTACAGGGGTGTGTGGGGTGCTCAGGGAGGAGTAGTATCTCTGGTATGGAGGGCTTGTCGTGCCCTCTTAGGGCAGCTATCCAACCTCTGACCCTCACCTGACACCCAGCTCTCACTTGTAGCTCCTAGTAGCTGCTAGCATGCGGCAGCAGCCACACCCCGACCAAAGGCTTCGACAGGCCAGCTAAACCTTGTGAGGGTAGCCATCGGGTCTCCCTGGTTAACTAAGGGTTTGCTCCCCCAGCATGTGAAGACTGCTTTGTCCAAACAGACGGAAGAAACCAGTAAGAAGGTTCAGTGGCTGAGAGGGCGACGCAACAAAACTCTGTGGAGTGTTTAGGGCATGTTGGAGCACAAAAGACAACCCGGCCATTCAATCCCGCTGAGGAAGTCTCCAGGTGTAACGATTTTTCATGCCAATGGACCCAGGCTTCCAACACTGAGACAGTGGGACTGGCTCTCTGCATCGACTTTTCCTCTTAAATCTCCTTCACGCACAAGTGTTTTTGTGCACACCTCTACAACACAGATGAAAGGGCACAAAGACATTCCTCATCCTTGCTTACCGAGAGACTACTACTACACTGGTTACAATAATCACAATATTTCCCGCCCTCGCCTCCACCCACCCTTCACGAAGCCAACACACAATTTCATTGGGTATTACATGTGTCCTTGACCAGAACCTATTTCTCTGCTGTTTATGTTTGCACTACGATGTTCATTTAGAGTCTACATCACCAACCATATCCCTTCAACGCATGCAATCAAGGAGTTGGTTTTCTTCAGTGTTATTACTCCCACAATGTTTCCTCTGAATGCAGAGAGTTGTTTTTCTCGTGGATTCCCCCATGTTCTTCAGGATCCCTTCATTGCCAATAATGAAGCAGGCCATTAGGATGGATTTTACCACAGAGTATCAGTCTCTGTGGACAATGTTCATATCCCTTGCCCATTTATCAAGTGGAGAATGGCTTGAATTTTTGTACAATCGTAGCTCTTTATAAATTGGAGTAATTAAACCTTTGTCAGAAGTTTTTGTAATGAAGATTGTTTCCCAATTTGTTGCTTCCCTTCTAATTTTGGATGAATGAGTTTTGTTTGTACAAAACCTTTTTAGTTTTATGTAATCAAAATTGTTGATTATACATTTTGTGATTTTTTTTCTACCTCTTGCTTAGTTTTAAAGTCTTTCGCAAAGATCTGACAGGTATACTATTCTGTGTTCACCTAATTTGCTTATAGTTTCCTTCTTTTTTTAAAAATTTTATAATATTTTATTTGATCATATCCAAGCATTATTCATTAAAGACAAAGATCATTTTTTCCTCCCCTCCAACCCTCCATAGCCGACGTGTGACTCCACTGGGTATCACATATGTTCTTGATTCGAACCCATTGTCATGTTGTTAATGTTTGCATTAGAGTGTTCGTTTAGAGTCTCTTCTCTGTCATGTCCCCTCAACCGCTATAGTCAGGCAGTTGCTTTTCCTCGGTGTTTCTACTCCCACAGCTTGTCCTCTGCTTATGAATAGTGTTTCTTCTCCCAGAAAATTATTCCTTTTAGCACAATAGTATTCCATCACCAACATATACCACAATTTGTTCAGCCATTTCCCAATTGATGGGCATCCACTCGTTTTCTAATTTTTGGCCACCACAAAGAGCGCAGCTATGAATATTCTCCTACAAGTCTTTTTCTCCATTATCTCTTTGGGGTATAGACCCAGCCGTGTTATGACTAGATTAAAGGGTAGACATTCTTTTGTCGTCCTTTGGGCATTTGGGCATCCAAATTGCCCTCCAGAATGGTTGGATCAGTTCACAACTCCACCAGCAATGAATTAATGTCCCTACTTTGTCACATTCCCCTCCAGCATTCATTACTTTCCTTTGCTGTCATGTTAGTCAATCCGCTAGGCATGAGGTGATACCTCAGAGTTGTTTTGATTTGCATCTCACTGACTCTAAGAGTTTTAGAACACTTCTTCATGTGCTTATTAATAGTTTTGATTTCTTTATATGAAAACTGCCTATCCATGTCCCTTGCCCATTTATCAATTGGAGAATGGCTTGATTTTTTTGTACAATTGATTTAGCTCTTCATAAATTGGAGTAATTATACCTTTGTCAGAGGTTTCTATGAAGATTTTTTTCCCAATTTGTTGTTTCCCTTCTGAATTTAGTTAGATTCGTTTTGTTTGTTAAAAGGTTTTTAATTTGATGTAGTCAACATTATTTATTTTACGTTTTGTGATTCTTTCTATGTCTTGCTTGGTTCTAAAGTCTTTCCCCTCCCAAAGGTCTGACATGTATGACTGCAAGGCCCCATCATTTGTGGTTTTGTTTTTCATTATTTCCCTGGATATCCTTGATCTTTTGTTATTCCAAATGAACTTTTTTTTTACTAAATCAGTAAAGAAATTTTTTGGGAGTTCAATGAGTATGGCACTAAATAGATAAATAAGTTTGCGTGGGATGGTCATTTTTATTATATTGGCTCGTCCTATCCATGAGCAGTTAATGTTCTTCCAATTGCTCAAGTTTAGTTTTAGTTGTGTGGAGAGTGTTTTGTAGCTGTGTTCATATAGTTTCTGTGTTTGTCTCGGGAGATAGATTCCTAGGTATTTTATTTTGTCTATGGTGATTTTGAATGGGATTTCTCTTTCTAGTTTTTCTGCTGAGCTGTGTTGGAGATATATAGAAATGCAGATGACTAATGCGGGTTTATTTTGTATCCTGCAAATTTGCTAAAGTTGTTGATTATTTCAATTAGCTTTTTGGTTGAATCTCTAGGATTCTTTAAGTAGACCATCATGTCATCTGCAAAGAGTGATAACTTGGTCTCCTCCTTGCCTATTTTGATGGCTTCAATTTCTTTTTCTTCTCCAATTGTTACTGCTAGTGTTTCTAGTACAATGTTAAATAGTAGAGGTGATAATGGGCATCCTTGTTTCACTTGTGATCTTATCTCATGCATCTAGTTGATCCCCATTGCAGATGATATTAGCTGATGGTTTTAGATATATACTGTTCATTATTTTTCTGAATGATTGCTCTATTCCTATACTTCCTAGTAGTTTTTTTGTTTTGTTTTGTTTTTTAATATATTTTATTTGATCATTTCCAAGCATTATTCATTAAAGACACCCAGCTCTCTTGCCTTTCTGAAAATCATGTTCCATGCCTTAAGTTCATTCAGAGTGGAACTTGGAAGGTCTTTTTCAGTGACCCTGGGATTGGCATTCCTTTATACCTAAATTGTATTTTTCTGGCTTCTTGTAAGTTTTCTGTTGCTGGAAAACTTTGGAATTTGGCCATTCCATTCCTAGGAGTTGTCTTTGGGGGATTTAGTGTAGAGGGTGTTCTGTGAACTACTTCATTGCCCTCTTCTTCTAGGATCACTGGGTAATTTTCTTTGATTATATCTTGTATTACAATATCGAGTTTGCTGTTTATTTCTGGCTTTTCTGGTAGTCCAATCATTCTTAAATAGTCTCTTCTCCCTCTATTTTCCAAGTCTATGACGTGGTCAGTGAAATATTTTATGTTCTCTTCTAATTTCTTAGTCATTTGGCTTTGCTTTATCAGTTCTTGCTCGTTGACTTCAAGTTGCCTAATTCTGACCTTTAAAGGCTGGTTTTTCTTTTCACTTTGGTCAAACTGGTTTTGTAGATGGGTGAATTTCTTTTGCATTATTTCCCATTTTTCCTCCCAGAAGGCTTCCATCTGTTTGATCCTTTCCGAATCAAATTCTTCATGGGTGTGTGGAGAGTTTCTATTTTCTTGGGAAGGGTTCGGAGCATTTGCTTGTGTTTCCTCTTCTATCTCCTCTGTATTTTGTATTTCTTCTCCATAAAATGTATCCAAAGTCGCCCCCTTCTTGCTGTTTTTCTTGGAATTTTGGGGCTTTTGTGCTTCTGTGGCGTTTGCCATCTCTATCTGAGTGGGGAGGGCTAGCTTTTCTTATCTCTGTCTGGTGTTCAGAGGTTTTCGCCCCAGGCTGATTGTCTGTTCTATGCAGTTGTTGTTCTGTCTTCCCGGGGAAGCCAGGAATTGCTGGTGTTTCCGAGTCACTGCCCTCCTCAGTTCCCTCTCGATGCTTCTCAGTTCCCTTACTTCCAGGCTCTGAGCCTGGCTTGGCCCTTTCTTCGGGGTGTTTGTTTCTGTGCCTTAGCTGGCCAGAAGAGCCAGCACTCTGAGGGGGGAGGGGCCGCAGCTTCCAGGAGCTCTGAGGGCTCTTGAGAGGATTAGCTTTCCCTGGGTTGAACTGAGTATGCCCTGAGGCAGGGACATTCCCTGCGACTTGGATGGAAGGACCCAGCCAGGGGGTTAAAGCTCCCCCCCACGCCCCTTCTCTCTCTGTTTCCCTGCTGTCTTTGCTGGATGCCCTGTCGTTTGAGTCAGGTTGCTTTCAGGAAGCAGTCTTCAGAATAGCCGGCCCTGAGGCTCTGAGGTTTCTTCTGCTGCCTCAGACTCAGAGCTCTGGGTTGGGGGGGATGGGTCCTGGGACCTTCCTTCTGTCTACCCCTTAGGTCCGAGTGATCTCGGGTTTTGGCTTTTGGGGGGCCGGACCTTTTGATCCAGATCCTAGAGGCGGATTCCCGGGGTCTATGCTGTTGTTCCTTTTGAATTTCTGTGCCCTAGGAGCATATAGTTTGAGTTCGGTAGGGAAGGGTTTCTGGAGATCTGAACTTTAGCTTTCTCTAAGCCGCCATCCTGACAGGAAGTCAAGATGATCATTCATTTAGCGAAGTGCACAGGAGGCTGCTTAGACGGCTAAGGAAGCAAGGTGGGAAAATATTCGAAAGAGTTTCCTTCTTTCTTTTCAGGTCATTCACCCATTCTGAGTTTATCTCGGTGTAGGGTGTGAGATGTTGATCCAAACCTAATCTCTCCCATACTGTCTTCCAATTTTCCCAGCAGTTTTTATCAAATAGTGGGTTTTGGTCCCAAAAGCTGGGAATTTGGGGCTTATCATAGACTGTTTTGCTGAGGTCATTTACCCCAAGTCTATCCCACTGATCCTCTTTTCTCTATCTTAGCCAGTACTCATTTATTTTTTTTTTACCATTTGAACTTTGAGTTTCAGCTGCCCAACCTCTGGAGGCTTTTGATAGGATTAAAGCCAAGGAGTCTGTGATGGAGGGGTGTTGGCCCTTTAGCTTCACTGAGCTCTGAAGACTTTTGATGGCATTAAGTTCAGTTGGGTTGTAGTAGATCTGTCCCGAGGCCAAAACTTCCTGGAAGGCTGGAGCAATATGGAGGGTCTCTGCTGTTCTGACCAGTCTGCGTGCTCTGTGCTCCCTCTGCAGCTCCTTCCTCACCACCTGAGTTTGATGCTCTGAGCATGCCATAGCCCTGCCTGCAAGGTACTCCCTCAAGACCAGTGCCTTTGCCTGCACAGACATTCCTGCTCCCTCTGGAGGCTTAGCACTCTGGTGCTGGGTGGGGGGTCCTGGGATCTTCCTTCTGCCTTCACCATAAACCCAAATGTCCTCGATTTCCAGCTTTTGGGGGTCGTACCTTTTGAATTGAGACCAGCAGGGGGTTTCCTTGGCTCTGTCTTGTTGTTCAGTTTGATTTTCAATCCCCTAGGAGCATTTGTTTATTAATGGTATGGAAGGGTTTTCAGAGGTCTTACCTTTTATCTTCTACTGCTGGGATGGTGCCATCTTGACTCTGGCCAATCAAATATCATATTAAAAAAATCAACTGACCTGGAAAATAGATCTATGAGGAAAAAAATCTCAGAATTATTTTATTACCTTAAGGCCATAATAAAGATTATTTTTTAAATTTAGTATTTTAATTTCATTATGAAAAAAATTTTAAATACCTGCCAATAGATCCTTCAACAAGAAAACAAAATTGAAATGAAAAGCATTCATAGATTGCCTTCAGAATTAAATTCCCAACTGATAACTACTAGGAAGTAATTCCTCATCACATTGATACCCAGTCAAGGAAAAGTACTTCAAGGACCAGAAGGAAACCACTGAAGGACCCTGGAGTTACAATCAGGTTCACCCAGGACCTAATAGCTTCTACATTAAAGGATTCAAAGACTTGGAATATGCTATTCAAGAAGGAAAAGATTTGATTTATAAACTAGGGTCACCTTTTGCTAGTATTCTTTTTTTAAAAAAATATATTTTATTTGATCATTTCCAAGCATTATTCGTTAAAGACATAGATCATTTTCTTTTCCTCCCCCCACCCCCCATAGCCGACGCGTAAGTCCACTGGGCATTAGATGTTTTCTTCATTTGAACCCATTGCTTTGTTGATAGTATTTGCATTAGAGTTTTCATTTAGAGTCTATCCTCTGTCATGTCCCCTCAACCTCTGTATTCAGGCAGTTGCTTTTTCTCGGTGTTTCCACTCCCATAGTTTATCCTTTGCTTATGAATGGTGTTTTTTTCTCCTGGATTCCTGCAAGTTGTTCAGGGACATTATACCACCACTAATGGAGAAGTCCATTATGTTCGATTATACCACAGTGTATTAGTCTCTGTGTACAATGTTCTCCTAGTTCTGCTCCTCTCGCTCTGCATCACTTCCTGGAGGTTGTTCCAGTCTCCATGGAACTTCTCC
Source organism: Monodelphis domestica (assembly GCF_027887165.1). Lineage (NCBI taxonomy): Eukaryota > Metazoa > Chordata > Mammalia > Didelphimorphia > Didelphidae > Monodelphis > Monodelphis domestica. The sequence goes on from NC_077236.1 coordinate 3,103,903, forward strand.
ACTTTATTATTCCTTTTAGAACAATAGTATTCCATCACCAACATATACCACAGTTTGTTCAGGCATTCCCCAATTGATAGGCATCCCCTCGTTTTCCAGTTTTGGGCTACCACAAAGAGCGCAGCTATGAATATTTTTGTACAAGTCTTTTTGTCCATTATCTCTTTGGGGTACAGACCCAGCAGTGCTATGGCTGGGTCAAAAGGAGATATTCTTTTGTTGCCCTTTGGGCATAGTTCCAAATTGCCCTCCAGAATGGTTGGATCAGTTCACAGCTCCACCAGCAATGAATTAATGTCCCTACTTTGCCACATCCCCTCCAGCATTCATTACTTTCCTTTGCTGTTATGTTAGCCAATCTGCTAGGTGTGAGGTGATACCTCAGAGTTGTTTTGATTTGCATCTCTCTGATTATAAGAGATTTAGAACACTTCTTCATGTGCTTATTAATAGTTTTGATTTCTTTATCTGAGAACTGCCTATCCATTTCCCTTGCCCATTTATCAATTGGAGAATGGCTTGATTTTTTGTACAATTGATTTAGCTCTTACAAATATGAGTAATTAAACTTTGTCAGAGGTTTCTATGAAGATTTTTTCCCAATTTGTTGTTTCCCTTCTGATTTTAGTTATATTGGTTTTGTTTGTACAAAAGCTTTTTAGTTTGATGTAATCAAGATTATTTATTTTACATTTTGTGATTCTTTCTATATCTTGCTTGGTTTTAAACCCTTTCCCTTCCCAAAGGTCTGACATGTATACTATTCTGTGTTTACCCAATTTACTTATGGTTTCCTTCTTTATGTTTAATTCACTCACCATTTTGAATTTATCTTGGTGTAGGGTGTAAGGTGTTGATCTATTCCTAGTCTCTCCCACACTGTCTTCCAATTTTCCCAGCAGTTTTTATCGAATAGTGGATTTTTGTCCCAAAAGCTGGGATCTTTGGGTTTATTGTATACTGTCTTGCTGAGGTCGCTTTCCCCCAGTCTATTCCACTGATCTTCCTTTCTGTTTCTTAGCCAGTACCAAATTGTTTTGATGACTGCTGCTTTGTAATATAGTTTTAGGTCAGGGACTGCAAGGCCCCCATCATATGTGTTTTTTTTTCATTATTTCCCTGGATATCCTTGATCTTTTGTTCTTCCAAATGAACTTTGTTATGGTTTTTTCTAAATCAGTGAAGAAGTATTTTGGTAGTTCAATGGGTATGGCACTAAATAGATAAATAAGTTTGGGTAGGATGGTCATTTTTATTATATTGGCTCGTCCTATCCATGAGCAGTTAATGTTTTTCCATTTGTTCAAGTCTAGTTTTAGTTGTGTGGCGAGTGTTTTGTAGTTGTGTTCATATAGTTCCTGTGTTTGTCTTGGGAGGTAGATTCCTAGGTATTTTATTTTGTCTAAGGTGATTTTGAATGGGATTTCTCTTTCTAGTTCTTGCTGCTGAGCTGTGTTGGAGATATATAGAAAAGTTGATGATTTATGTGGGTTTATTTTGTATCCTGCAACTTTGCTAAAATTGTTGATTATTTCAATTAGCTTTTTGGTTGAATCTCTAGGATTCTTTAAGAAGACCATCATGTTATCCGCAAAGAGTGATAACTTGGTCTCCTCCTTGCCTATTTTGATGCCTTCAATTCCATTATCTTCTCTAATTGCTACTGCTAGTGTTTCTAGTACAATGTCAAATAGTAGAGGTGATAATGGGCATCCTTGTTTCACTCCTGAGATTATTGGGAATGCATCTAGTTTATCCCCATTGCAGATGATATTAGCTGTTGGTTTTAGATATATACTGTTTATTATTTTTAGGAAAGACCCTTCTATTCCTATGCTTTCTAGTGTTTTTAATAGGAATGGGTGTTGTATTCTATCAAAGGCTTTTTCTGCGTCTATTGAGATAATCATGTGGTTCTTGTTGGTTTGCTTGTTGATGTGGTCAATGATGTGGATGGTTTTCCTAATGTTGAACCAGCCCTGCATCCCTGGTATGAATCCTACTTGATCATGGTGAATGATCCTTCTGATCACTTGCTGGAGTCTTTTTGCTAGTATCCTATTTAAGATTTTTGCATCTATATTCATTAGGGAGATTGGTGTAGAATTTTCTTTCTCTGTTTTTGGCCTGCTTGGTTTTGGAATCAGTACCATGCTTGTGTCGTAAAAGGAGTTTGGTAGAACTCCCTCTTTGTTTATTATGTCAAAAAGTTTGTAGAGTATTGGGATTCACTGTTCTCTGAATGTTTGATAGAATTCACAGGTGAATCCATCAGGCCCTGGGGATTTTTTCTTAGGAAGTTCTTTGATGGCTTGTTGGATTTCAATTTCTAATATGGGATTATTTAAGATTTCTATTTCCTCTTCTGTTAGTCTAGGCAGTTTGTATTTTTGTATATATTCATCCATTTCTCCTAAATTGGTGTATTTATTGCCATATAATTGGGCAAAGTAATTTCTAATGATTGCCTTAATTTGATCTTCATCGGAGGTGCTGTCCCCCTTTTCATCTTTAATGCTGTCAATTTGCTTTTCTTCCTTCCTTTTTTTAATTAGATTGACCAGTACTTTGTTTATTAAATCAATAGTTCTATCACTTTCTATTTTATTAATTTCTCCCTTAATTTTTAGGATTTCTAATTTGGTTTTCTGCTGGGGGTTTTTAATTTGATCGCTTTTGAGTTTTTTCATTTGCATTTCCAATTGATGGATCTCTGCTCTCCCTTGTTTGTTAATATAAGCATTCAGGGATATGAATTTACCTCTGATTACCGCTTTGGCTGCATCCCAAAAGGTTTGAAAGGATGTTTCACCATTGTCATTTTCCTTGATGAAATTATTAATTGTTTCTATGATTTCTTCTTTAACTAAACGGTTTTGGAGTGTCATATTGTTTAATTTCCAATTGGTTTTAGATTTGGTTTTCCATGTACCATTACTAATCATTATTTTTATTGCCTTGTGATCTGAGAATGCTGCATTCATTATTTCTGCTTTTTTGCATTTGTGTGCTATGTTTCTGTGACCTAATGTATGGTCAATTTTTGTGAATGTGCCATGTGGTGCTGAGAAGAAGGTGTATTCGTTTTTATCCCTATTTATTTTTCTCCATATGTCTCTTAATTCTAATTTTTCTAAGATTTAATTCACTTCTTTTACCTCTTTCTTATTTATTTTTTTATTTGATTTATCTAAATTTGATAATGGTTGGTTTAAGTCTCCCACTAGTATGGTTTTATTGTCTATTTCTTCCTTCAATCCTCCTAGTTTCTCCATTAGAAATTTGGGTGCTATATTATTTGGTGCATACATGTTGATTAATGATATTTCCTCATTGTCTAGAGTTCCTTTTAACAAAATGTAATTACCTTCCCTATCCCTTTTGATCAGGTCTATTTTTGCATTGGCTTTATCAGATATCATGATTACCACTCCTGCCTTCTTTCTATCAGTTGAGGCCCAGAAGGTCTTACTCCATTCTTTAATTCTGACCTTGTGGGTGTCAACCCGCCTCATGTGTGTTTCTTGAAGACAACATATGGTAGGGTTTTGGATTCTAATCCATTCTGCTATTCGTCTACGTTTTATGGGTGAGTTCATCCCATTCACGTTCAAAGTTATGATTGTCATTTGTGGACTCCCTGGCATTTTGATTGCCTTCCCTAATTCTAACCTTTTCTTCTTCGGCTCTAAATTTTAGTCCAGTGATTTATTTTGAATCAGTCCCCCTTGTCCCCTCCCTTGATGTTTCCCTTTTTAGTCCCTCCCTTTTTCTTCCCTCCCACTCCCCCTTCTCTTTCCCTCCATTTTTGTTCTCCCTCTCCCCCTCACCCCCTTGGTTTTCCCTTCTCCTTACCCTTGTTGGGTAAGATAGAATTCAGGATCCCAATGGATCTGGATGTTTTTCCCTCTCAGAGTTGATTTCCCTGAGACTGAGGTTTAAGTAACCCCCCCCCCTCTTCCTCTCCTTCTTATAGGAGTTTTCTTCCCCTCCCCTTCCCATGTGAATCTTTGTGTGAGAAAGATTATTTTATTTGGTCTTTCTTTACCCCCTATTTATACATTACATTTTCCCCACATATTAGTATACATAGATTGATATAAATGTAGTCCTTATAGAAGAGAGTTTGAGTAAAAGAAGAAGATAACATTTTTCCCCTTTCCTTAATATTTACCTTTTCAGGTATTCCTTGCTCTTTGATTTTCGGTATCGAACTTTCCACTGAGTCTTTTCTTTGCAAAAAGTTGGAAGTCTTCTATTTTGTTGAATGCCCATACTTTCCCTTGGAAGTATATAGTCAGTTTTGCTTGGTAGCTGATTCTTGGTTGGAGACCCAGCTCTCTTGCCTTTCTGAAGATCATGTTCCATGCCTTACGATCATTCAGAGTAGAACTTGCAAGGTCTTGTGTGACCCTGATTGGCATTCCTTTATATCTAAATTGTCTTTTTCTGGCTTCCTGTAGGATTTTTTCTTTTGTTTGATAGCTTTGGAATTTGGCAATTACATTCCTGGGAGTTGTCTTTTGGGGTTTTAGTGTAGAAGGTGTTCTGTGAGCTCTGTCAGTGGCTGTATTGCCCCCTTGTTCTAGAAACTCTGGGCAATTTTCTTTGATTATATCTTGTATCACCATGTCCAGTTTGGTGTTTATTTCTGGCTTTTCTGGGAGTCCAATTATTCTTAAATTATCCCTTCTCCCTCTATTTTCCAGATCTATCACCTTTTCGGTGAGATATTTTATGTTCTCTTCTAATTTCTTGGTATTTTGGCTTTGCTTTATTAATTCTTGCTCTTTTACACGATCGTTGTCTTCCAGCTGTCTGATTCTAGCCTTTAAAGCCTGGTTTTCCTTTTCAGTTTCATCATACCGGTTTTGTAGATGCGTGAATTTCTTTTGCATTATTTCCAACTTTTCCTCCCAGAAGGCTTCCATCTTTTTGGTCATTTCTGATTCAAATTCTTCATAGGTTTGTGGAGAGTTTCCATTTCCTTTGGAAGGTTTTGGAGCATTTTCTTGTATATTATCTTCTATCTGCTCTGTGTTTTGTATTTTGGCTCCATAGAATGTGTCCAAAGTCGCCCCTTTCTTCTTATTTTTCTTGGTATTTTGGAGCTTCTGTGCTTCTGTGGAGTTTGCCATCTCTGAAAGTGGAGGATTAGCTTTTCTTATCTCTGTCTGGTGTTCAGAGGCTTTAGTCCTGGGCAGATTGTCGGTTCTGTAAGCTTTCCCTGGGTTAAATTGAATATGCCTCACTGGAACTGGAATGGAAGGGTCGGACCACGTTGCTTTCCGGAAGTTGCCTTCAGAATCGCTGGCCGTGAGGATGTTTCGTCGGCATGCGGGGGGATGGGCTGCAGCTTCCCCAAGCTCCGAGGGCAGGGACTTTCACTGAGACTTGGATAGCAGGATCCAGCCCTTGAGGCTGTCTTGCTCCAGGCAGTGACTTTCACTGGGACTTGGATAGAAGGCCCTGAGGGTTGTTGTTCCGAGGACCCTGCTCTCTGAGCCAGGCCGGGCTGCGTCTTCCGGGAGCCTTGGACTCTGCGCTCCTACCCCGTAGGTCAGAGTGATCTTGGGTTCTGGCTTTTGAGGGGAGCCGTACCTTTCGATCTGGGTCCAGGTCCAGGAGGAGGGTTCCCAGGGTCTGTGCTGTTGATCGTTTTGAATTTCGGCGCCTTAGGAGCTTATAGTTTGAGATTGGTTGGGAAGGGTTTTCCGGAGATCTGAACTTTAGCTTTCTCTAAGCCGCCATCTTAACCGGAAGTCTCCTCTAGTATTCTTGTTAAGGTTTTTGCATCTATGTTCATTAAGGAGATTGATCTGTAGTTGTTGGGGTTTTTTTTCAGTTTTTTCCTGCCTGACTTTGGAATCAGTACCATATTTGTGTCATAATAGGAATTTGGTAGAAGTCCTTCTTTGCTCATTCTGTCACATAGTTTATATAAAATTGGGATTCATTGCTCTTTGAATATTTGATAGAATTAATTTGTCAATGCATCGGGTCACGGGGATTTTTTCTTAGGGAGTTCTTTGATGGCTTGTTCAATTTATTTTTCTGATATAGGGTTGTTTAGGTATTCTATTTCTTCGTCTGTCTGATCATTGTCATTTTCTTCAAAGAAATTATTGTTTCTGTGATTTGTACTTTAACCAATTTTGGAGATCAGATTGTTTAATTTCCAGTAAATTTTGGAGTGGCCTCTCCATGTAACCTTACTCATTGTTGTTTTCATTGCATTGTGATCTGAGAAGGTTACACTGATTATTCCTGCTCCTTTGCATTGGTTTGTAATGTAGAGTCAGCAACCAGTAAAATGAGTATCTTCTTTCAGGGAAAAAATGATCACTAGTTTTTGAAATAGTGGTGAGGAGGAACAGAATGACAGGAATTAGAGCAGGATCTAAAGAGGATAGATATCATGGGTGTCTTTTAAATTGATGCTATATCCTGAAATATGGTCTTCTCCAGGACTCTCCTCTGACATGAATTGATGAATTGCAGAACTAGGCACTGGCAACATTATTGTGCTGTTCTAAATTTCTTCTGCATTCTCAGATTGATCCCTAATTTCTATTGGAGAAGCTGATGTACCTACTTTCTTCTCTAGATTTAGGATGATTGCAATCCTGCATGAGGTTTTTAGTGGAGGTGGAGGTTGTAATTTAGGAGGAGTGGGAGGAAAAGAGGATGGAGAGAATCCTTCTAAGGTGAGGGAGGGTCAGACTTCCTCACAGCTTCTGTAGCAGTCTCCAGTGAGAAGTTAGGAAAAGAATTGATAGAATCAGTTAAAGCCATAAAAGTTGAAAGAGTAATCGTAATATACAAGTGTCAGTAGAAGTAGGGAAATGTGGGGTCAAAACCTGAGAAACAGCTCAACTCTCCACATTTTGTGCAGTATTCTGCCCAGATTCCATGTGATCCAAATTGCTGGTAATATTCTGTTTTCTTTTTACTTTGTTTCATAGCTTGCCCTATGAAATGCCATTCTTCTTTAGTAAATACTCCTTGTTCTGAAATGTTAGGACAACATTTCAATATAACTTTAAATAAGGCCTTGAGCTAACCTTCTGAAATCTTAATTCCTACTTTTAAGGATTTTACAGTCCTTAAGCCAGCAGGAATCCTCCTTTGGGGCAGCCCTAGCGCCTAGCACTGCAGTCAGTAAATGGTGATCCTTTGCTTACTTGCATTGTCTCCGGGTCTCCATTCTTGGCGGATTTTCCTGAACCCTACACTCTTCGTTTACTATGTCTTTCTCCCTCTACATTTCTCTCTCCTTCCCTCCCATCTGTGTCTTTTTCTCACTGTCACTTGTCCTCTCTGCCTCATCATCTCTGTGTCTATCCTCTATCTCCATTTTTAATACATCTCATTCTGTTTCTGTCTCTCCCAATCACTGTCTGTCTCTGTGAGCTTTTCTCTGTATCTCACCCTCTGTTCTTTCTGATTCTTTTTCCTTCTATCCACTCCTCTCTCCTCTCCCTTGATTGCTCTTTCCCTGCTTTTGGTGTCTTCCTCTTCCTCTCTATGACCTCCCTGCCTTACTTCTAGTCTCTGTCTCCGTCTCTTTTGCTCTCCCTAAGGACCCTGGGCCCAGAATGGGATCTTGAAGTCTATCTTGTCCTACAGGGTAAGGAAGAAGTGCAAAGTAAGGGGGGTAGGGAGGAGTGAGTACAAAAAAGGGAGGGAAGGAGAGTGGGGAGGGAACTTAGCAGACCGTAAAGAAACAAGAAGGGAACAAAAAAAGAGGGCCAGAAAGGGAAGCATATGAAGGGAGGGGAATAGGGGGCTTGACTAAAAGTAAATCACGAGGTTTAAAGGATAAAGCAAAAGAAGAAAGGACAGAAGTAGGGAAGGATTTCGAAATGCTAGGAAATTCAAAAGTGACAATCATAACTTTGAACGAGAATGGGATAAACTCACCCATAAAACGTAGAAGAAGAAGAGAGTGGATTAGAATTCAGAATCCTACCATATGGTATCTACGAGAAACACACCTGAGGGGGATAGAGACTCACAAGTGTCAGAATTAATGGTTGGGGTAAGAACTATTGGGCCTCACCTGATAGAAAGAAGGCAGGAGTTGCAATCACGGTATTTGACAAAATCAAAATAGACCTGGTTAGAAGGGACAGGGAAGGTAAATACATCCTGAGGAAAGGGATGATCGATAATGAGGAAAAAACACTCATCAACCAATATGCACTGTGAATCTTAAAATTTCTCAGAGTCTACCTTAGGACATTTCGTTAGGGCTATTCCCCATTTTAAACAATGAAGGTACTTAAGCAGGAATGTATTGGGAACTTTAAAATTACTTCACCCATACTTAGGCATACTTTAGGGGAAGGTAAAGTTGTAAAACTCCTTACTGAACGATGAAAAATTACTTAACTCATACTTCGAGTGAGGCAAAAGCCCTTAAGTTAGTTCTATTTTTAGATCTAATACAAAAGGGTAAATAAAGTGGAAGGGGAAGTACATAAAGGAGATTAATTCATTTATTCATGCTTTAGGGCACTGACAGAGTCCCTCCAGGACGCCAAGCTGCTCATGCAGGAGGTAGGATGGAATCCAATTAAACTAAGCCTGAGACTCATTCTGAGGAGACTGCTTCTGAAACATTCAGATGGAGGAGGGAGCTGGTGAAAGTAGCTGAGATGCTGCTGGCCTGGTGTCATTAGGAATCCTTACTTAGGTGGCTGCTGGGTAGCTCAGTGGATTGAGAGCCAGGCCTAGAGATGGGAGGTCCTAGGTTCAAATCTGGCCTCAGCCACTTCCTAGCCTTGTGACCCTGGGCAAGTCACTTGACCCCCATTGCCTAGCCCTTACCACTCTTCTGCCTTGGAGCCAATACACAGTATTAACTCCAAGACAGAAGGTAAGGGTTTAAAAAAAAATCCTTACTTAGACAGATCTTATGATGAGTTATAAAAAACTGTCTGATTTCTCTTTTAAGACTCAGGTCTAGGCCATATTGGCTTTGAGGCCCTTCATACTTATTCCTTTCTTACTCTCTATCTCTTTCTTTGATTATTCATTGTATTGTTAATTAAAATCTCTATAAAACCCAATTGACTTGGGTATTTGAAAAATTGGGAATATTTCCCTGGCGACCACCTTATATTTGATTTTAAACCCAAGACACTGTAGTGAAACATATTTCTGAGGTCAAATTTTACTCACCCTCTCTTATATGTATCATCATTTATATCTTCCACGATTTTAATCACTACAGTTTAAACCCTCAACCATTTTAAATCTCACACCATGAACGAAAACTCACAGAGAAAATCTTCATCCTCGGTTACCGAGAGACGACTACTACTATATTTGACAACGCAGGAGAAATTGGTGAATTTACCTTAGTTTTATGGGGACATTTTCTCTGACTTCTATATTCAATTTCTTGTCGATTTCTAGCCCTGTATTAAAACTGTACTTCTTGGGTAACTACTGACTACAGAGAGAATCTACTTTGTTGAACAATTGCAGCTATTATGAAGTGGAATGCTCAGTGTTCAAAGTTCTGAAAGAGAATTTTCTGTGTACTTCTCCAAAGCTATTTCTGTTTCAGAGCCAGGTCAAAGTGTGGCAGAGATTTCAGTTGTTATATTGCTCAGACCAGAGGCAAAAAGATCTTTGAATACTTATATATTTTCAACATTCTGGTGACTGGTAAGAGAACATATTTGGTTCACTATCCCACATATTTTATGCCCTTTTCTCTCCCACTCTCTTTTCTTCCCTCTAGCCATCTTCAATTCCTCTTTCCCCCTCTACCTTTCCCTGCTCTGTCCTTTCGAAGGTTCATTCCCTCTCCTCTTCTTCTACATCCAACCTTTCTCTGATCCATCCTACCCCTCTCCCCTTTTGACTACAACTCCTATCCTTTTCCTACTCTGTGTGCTTTCTCGATCTCTTCATCCCTCTACTTTTCTCCTCCCCTTCTCTCTTTTCTTCAACTTTCTTTCCATTCTTTCATTTCACCCTCTTCTGATTCTCTCTTCTTTCTCCCGTCTTGTCCCCTGATCCGTCACTTTGTCACCCTCCTCACTCCTTCCCCTAAGCCTACCGTGTCCTGACCTCTCCTTCCCAACTCCACACTACAGCGCCCCCCCATTTCCTGATGGTTCTCCTCTTTCAATGCACTTTTTTTTGATACTCTCTCACGGCCTTTTCCTTCCTTTGCTTTCTCCCCTCTGTGGACCGCTTCCCCCCCACCCCCCTCCTTACCTTCCTTCCTCTGTCTTTTCTATTCACCCCTCTCAACCTATTTTTCCACTTCCCATTTGACCGGAGATTCCAAGGGGGAATCCGGTATTTTATTGACACTCTCAGGGGTCAACAGCAATCACACCTCCATGATCAGCAAAAGGGACAGACATCACTGGCTTCTCCGTGGATAGGGGAAATGCGGGAAACAGCCCCGCAATGGACAGGGTTGCTCGAAACAGCACAGGACGACCGCCTCCACCCAGAATTTTCTCACTGGACCAAACACGAATCCATCCAGACCCATTCTCCGGAAGAGAAAGGGGTCTTCCAGCGTCATTTACAGGAAGGATCAGGGGGGAGTTAGGGCAAAAGTCCTGAAAGTGTTCAAGTCAACAAAATCAAGTACATTACTGCTCAGGAAAAGAACCACAGGAGGCACTGAGGCTCAGAGATACAGGCTCACAAAAGACCGATAGTGAAGAAGACCGAGTCATTTTCTAAGGGGCTGAAGGACTTACCTCAGAAGTTGGATCAAAGGAATTTACATTTCCTCCTCTGAAAACCCAGAGAATCTAAAAGAAACCGTCCCCATAGCAACGCCAAACAAAGATTCCCAAGGGATAACAGACACGCCCATGAACTGCAGAGAGGACTGTTCCAAAGGCGAAAGCTGTGGGGGGCGGGGAGGTGGGAGGTCGTGGGAGGGACCACAAAGGGGCGGGGGTGGAGAAGGTGGCTGCAGGCCCCAGATGTAAAAGGTTACACCTCCACCTCGGGAAACCGAGGATTAACAGGAGAAACGTGCTGCCAATTAGCGAGTGCCCTGGTGGCGGGCAACCTGACATGCCTTCCAGACTCGTTTTCCCCCTCGCCAACCTCCCCAGCCCGCTCCAACAACCTCTGTGGGCTGGCTCAATTACCCTCCAACATTTCCTTTTCGCTCCCTCTCATTCTCTTCACCTCCTTCTAGCCGGATTTCTCTGCCCTTCGCCCCCCCACCCCTCTTTCCATTCTGTCCCTCCCAACTTTCTCTCCTTTTCTAACCACCCTCTTTCTCTGCTCCTCCCTGACCTCACCCTTATACTTTTTCTACTCTTCATACAGTGTAGATCTCTTCATTGCTCGAGTCTACCACCATGGGACCCTGCTGAGTACCCCCGCCTTCACCCAGGATTTTGCTCACCGAAGCAAACACGACTTCATCCAGAGACATTCTCTAGAAGGGAAAAGGGTCTTCAAGCCTCTTCTACAAAAGGGATTCGGGGAAAATGAGCGTAAAAGTCATGAAAGCGTTCGGGTCCGCAAAATCAAGTACGTGATCCTCAGGAAAAGAACCACGGAAGGCACTTGAGGCTCAGGATTACATGCTCACAAAAGACCGATAGTGTCAAAGCCAGAGTTGCTTTCCAATGGGCTGAAAGCCTTACCTCAGAAGTTGGATCAGAGGCAGTTCAATTTTCTCCCAGGACAACCAGGAGAAAAGAACTGAAAGGAACCGCCCACCTATCAATGCCAAGCGAAGATTCTGATTGGACAAGTGACATGTCAGTGACCCTAGAGTGGACAATTCCAAAGTCCTAAGCAGCGGGGGTGGCGGGGGAATGGGGACGTGAGAAGCGCCACGAGCCTGGGGTGGCTGCAGGCCAGAGATCCCCAACACCCCACCTCTACCCGAGGAAACCGAGTAGCAAAAGAGAAACGTGATGGTAATTAGCGAGTGCCCTGGTGCAGGGTAACCTGACATGTGTGCCAGACTCGTTTCCTCCCCTCGCCAAACTCCCCCCCCCCACTCCAGCAACCTCCGTGGGCTGGCCCAATTACCCTCTAACATTTCCCTTTTGGCTCCCTCTCATTCTCTTCAGCTCCTTTTAGCAGTATTTCTCTGCCTTCTGCCCACCCCAACCCCACACACCCCTCTTTCTATTCTGACCTTCGCAACTTTCATCTCCTCTTTCTTCTCCTTTTCTATCCACCCTCTTTCTCTGCTCCTCCCTTCCTGCTCCCTTACCTCAGCCTCCTATACTTGTTCGACTCTGTATCCAGTGTGGGTCTCTTCATCCTACAACTCTCATCCTCTCCCCTCTCCCCGTCTCTTCCTTTAACTCTCTTTGCATTATTTTTCCCCCTCTCCCTTCTCTGTACCTTTTTCTCATTTCCTCTTTTCACTCTCTCCTCCCTCTTTGGCGGACTCCCAACTTTCTCCTTGGTCTCGCCCGCTTCTCCTGCTCTCCCCTCCTTCTGCCTCCAGCCCCCGCCCTCCCATTTCTCTCCCTCTCTCTCTTCTTTCAATTTTCCATGGTGGTAGACTCGAGCGATGAAGACACCTAGACTGGATGAAGAGTAGAAAAAGTATGAGTGAGGTCAGGGACAGATGAACAAGAGGGTGGTTAGAAAAGGAGAGAAAGTTGGGAGGGACAGAATGGAAAGAGGGAAGGGGGGGCGAAGGGCAGAGAAATCCGACTAGAAGGAGGTGAAGAGAATGAGACAGAGCGAAAAGGAATTGTTGGAGGGTAATTGGGCCAGCCCAGGTAAGTTGTTGGAGAGGGCTGGGGAGGTTGGCGAGTGGGAAAACGAGTCTGGAAGGCATGTCAGGTTGCCCGCCACCAGGGCACTAGCTAATTGCCAGCACATTTCTCCTGTTAGTCCTCCAGGTTTCCTGAGGTGGAAGTGTAGCATTTTACCTCTGGGGCCTGCAGCCACCTTCTCCACCCCCGCCCCTTTGTGGTCCCTCCCAGGACCTCCCACCTCCCCGCCCCCCACAGCTTTTGCCTTTGGAACAGTCTAGTGAACTGCAGTTCATGGGCGTGTCCGTTGTCCAATCAGAATCTTCCTTTGGCATTGCTACCTGGGCGGTTCCTTTTAGATTCTCTGGGTTTTCCAAGGAGGAAATGTAACTCCCTTTGATCCAACTTCTGAGGTAAGTCCTTCAGCCCCTTAGAAAATGACTCTCTCTTCTTCACTATCGGTCTTTTGTGAGCTTGTATCTCTGAGCCTCAGTGCCTCTTGTGGTTCTTTTCCTGAACAGTAATGTACTTGATTTTGTTCACTTGAACCCTTTCAGGACTTTTGCCCTAACTCTCCCCCTTATCCTTCCTGTAAATGAGGCTGGAAGACCCCTTTCTCTTCCGGAGAATGGGTCTGGATGGATTCGTGTTTGGTCCAGTGAGAAAATTCTGGGTGGAGGTGGTCGTCCTGTGCTGTTTCGAGCAACCCTGTCCATTGCGAGGCTGTTTCCCGCATTTCTCGGATCCACGGAGAAGCCATTGATTTCTGTCCCTTTGCTGATCATGGAGGTGTGATTGCTGTTTCCCCCTGAGAGTGTCAATAAAATACAGGATTCCCCCTTGGAATCTCCGGTCAAATGGGAAGTGGAAAAATAGGTTGAGAAGGGGTGAATAAAAAAGAGAGAGGCAGAGGAAAGAACCTAAGGAGGGCAGGGGGAACAGGCGCATGCAGAGGGAAAGAAGGGAAAGGGTGTGGAGTGGGTTTCGCAATGAAAGAGGAAGGTAGGAGAGAGGAAAAAACAGAAAAGGAAAAGAAAAAACGGGAGGTGAAGACTAGAGGACTGAGGAAATCTAGACAGCATACGGAGTAGAAAGACGATGAGGATTATTGTGGAGGTAAGAAGGGGGAAGGGTGAGTTTGGATCAGAGAAAGGTTGAATGGAAAAGAAGAGCCGAGGGGATGGAAGTTGGGAAAGACAGAGCAGGAAAAGGTAGAGAGGGGGAAAGAGGAGAGGAGTATGGCAAGAGGAAGGTGGGAGGGGACATGAGGGGGTCGAAAATGGAAAGAAGAGAGAGAGAGGGAGAGAAATGGGAGGGCAGGGGCTGGAGGCAGAAGAAGGAGCGAGCAGCAGAAGCGGGGAGACCAGGGAGAAAGTCGGGAGTCCGCCAAAGAGGCAGGTGAGAGGGAAAAGAGGAAATGAGTAAAAGGGATAGAGAAGGGAGAGGGAAAAAAATAATGTAAAGAGAGTTAAAGGAAGAGACGGGGAGAGGGGAGAGGATGAGAGCATTGAGATGAAGAGACCCACACTGGATTCAGAGTCGAACAAGTATAGGAGGCTGAGGGAGCAGGAAGGCAGGAGCAGAGAAAGAGGGTGGATAGAAAAGGAGAAGAGAGAGGAGATGAAAGTTGCGAAGGACAGAATAGAAAGAGGGGTGTGTGGGGGTGGGGTGGGCGGAAGGCAGAGAAATGCGGCTAAAAGGAGGTGAAGAGAATCAGAGAGCAGAAAGGGAAATGTTGGAGGGTAATTGGGCCAGCCCACGTAGGTTGTTGGAGCGGGCGGGGGAGTTTGGTTAGGGGAGGAAATGAGTCCGGGAGATATGTCAGGTTGCCCTCCACCAGGGCACTCGTTAATTGCCAGCACGTTTCTCCTTTTCCTACTCGGTTTCCTCCGGTAGAGGTGGGATGTTGGGGATCTCTGGCCTGCATCCACCCCAGGCTCGTGGAGCCTCTCACCTCCCCATTCCCCCGCCACCCCTGCTGCTTAGGACTTGGAATTGTTCACTCTAGGGTCACTGATCTATCCCTTGTCCAATCAGAATCTTCGCTTGGCATTGCTAGGTAGGGGGTTCCTTTCAGTTCTTTTCTCCTGGTTTTCCTGGAAGAATATTGAACTGCCTCTGATCCAACTTCTGAGGTAAGCCTTTCAGCCTCTTGGAAAGCAACTCTGGCTTTGACACTATCAGTCTTTTTGAGCCCGTCTCTCTGAGCCTCAAGTGCCTTCTGTGGCTCTTTTCCTGAGCAGTAATGTACTTGATTTTGTTGACTTGAACCCTTTCATGACTTTTGCCCTAATTCTACTCCCCTCCCACACACACCCCCACTCCCGGATCCTTCCTTTAAATGAGGCTGGAAGACCCCTTTCTCTTCCGTAGAGTGGGTCTGGATGGATTCGTGTTTGCTCTGGTGAGAAAATTCTGGGTGGGGGCGGTGGTCCTGTACTGTTTCAAGCAACCCTGTCCATTGCAAGGCTGTTTCCTGCATTTCCCCTATCCACGGAGAAGCCAGTGATGTCTGTCCTTTTGCTGATCATGGAGGTGTGATTGCTGTTCCCCCCTGAGAGTGTCAATAAAATACCGGATTCCCGCTCTGAATCCCCTCTGAGAGGGGTGAATAGAAAAGACAGAGGAAGGAAGGTAAGCAGGGGTGTGGGGGGGGAAGCGGTACACAGAGGGGAGAAAGCAAAGGAAGGAAAATGCTGTGAGAGAGTATAAAAAAAAGTGCATTGAAAGAGGAGAACAATCTGGAATTGGGGGTAGCTGTAGTGTGGGGTTGGGAAAGAGAGGTCAGGACATGGTAGGCTTAGGGGAAGAAGTGAGGAGGGTGACAAAGTGACGGATCAGGGGACAAGACGGGAGAAAGAAGAGAGAATCAGAAGAGGTTGAATTGAAAGAATGGAAAGACAGTTGAAGAAAAGAGAGAAGGGGAGGAGAAAAGTAGAAGGATGAAGAGGTCAAGACAGCACACAGAGTAGGAAAAGGATAGGAGTTGTAGTCAAAAGGGGAGAGGGGTAGGAAGGATCAGAGAAAGTTTGGATGTAGAAGAAGAGGAGAGGGGATAAACCTTCGAAAGGACAGAGCAGGGAAAGGTAGAGGGGGAAAGAGGAATTGAAGATGGCTAGAGGGAAGAAAAGAGAGTGGGAGAGAAAAGGGCATAAAATATGTGGGATAGTGAACCAAATATGTTCTCTTACCAGTCACCAGAATGTTGAAAATATATAAGTACTCAAAGATCTTTTTGCCTCTGGTCTGAGCAATATATCAACTGAAATCTCTGGCACACTTTGACCTGGACTCTGAAACAGAAATAGCTTTGTAGAAGTACACAGAAAATTCTCTTTTTGTACTTTGAACACTGAGCATTCCACTTCATAATAGCTGCAATTGTTCAACAAAGTGGATTCTCTCTGTAGTCAGTAGTTACCCAAGAAGTACAGTTTTAATACAGGGCTAGAAATCGACTAGAAATTGAATATAGAAGTCAGAGAAAATGTCCCCATAAAACTAAGGTAAATTCACCAATTTCTCCTGCATTGTCAAATATAGTAGTAGTCGTCTCTCGGTAACCGAGGATGACGATTTTCTCTGTGCGTTTTCGTCTATGGTGTGAGATTTAAAATGGTTGAGGTCTTAAACTGTAGTGATTAAAATCGTGGAAGATATAAATGATGATAGATATAAGAGAGGGTGAGTAAAATTTGACCTCAGAAATATGTTTCACTACAGTGTCTTGGGTTTAAAATCAAATATAAGGTGGTCGGCAGGGAAATATTCCCAATTATTCAAATACCCATGTCAATTGGGTTTTATAGAGATTTTAATTAACAATACAATGAGTAATCAAAGAAAGAGATAGAGAGTAAGAAAGGAATAAGTATGAAGGGCCTCAAAGCCAATATGGCCTAGACCTGAGTCTTAAAAGAGAAATCAGACAGTTTTTTTATAACTCATCATAAGATCTGTCTAAGTAAGGATTTTTTTTAAACCCTTACCTTCTGTCTTGGAGTCAATACTGTGTATTGGCTCCAAGGCAGAAGAGTGGTAAGGGCTAGGCAATGGGGGTCAAGTGACTTGCCCAGGGTCACAAGGCTAGGAAGTGGCTGAGGCCAGATTTGAACCTAGGACCTCCCATCTCTAGGCCTGGCTCTCAATCCACTGAGCTACCCAGCTGCCCCCTAAGTAAGGATTTCTAATGACAACAGGCCAGCAGCATCTCAGCTGCTTTCACCAGGTCCCTCCTCCATCTGAATGATTCAGAAGCAGTGTCCTCAGAATGAGTCTCTCCAATCTGAATGTTTCAGAATTACTTTCCAGCTCTTCCCTGAGCTCTTCTTTTTAAGGGCAAAATCTTCTCTGTCACCTCCCCTAAGTCCTTACATCTACCAATCACTATAGATGTTTTCTAAAGGATCGCCCATTTTGAATATACAGCTGAGTAGTTTTAATCTCTTTAGTAAGTCAGGGAAAAAATGCTGCTGTGTCGACAAATTTCATTAGAAAAACCCTCTGAATAAGTTATCACCCTTTTAGGTTTAAGTAGTTTACAAGTTGCCCCACATTTATAGGTACTCAGTATCTCATTGTATCAATTCTAAAACAGTCATGACTCAAAGAACTTCCTGTCCCTTCCATAAGCATCGATCAAAGTACTTTTCATTGTTCTCAAGGACCTCTCTGTCCTAAAGCAGGCCTAAGTAGGGTGTTGCAGGGATATTCCCAAGGTAAGGAGCCCCCACACTTAAGTAGAGTTCTCACCATCTGCTAGGGAATTTTTTTTAAGTAGAAGATTCCCCAATGGGGGAAACCCCTAACATTCATAAGTCTGAGAAATTTTGAGGTTTACAATGGTGTTTAGATGAGTGTGCACAAAGACACTTGTGTGTGAAGGAGATTGAAGTGGAAAAGTCGATGCACAGAGACAGTCCCACTCTCTCGGCATTGGAAGCGTGGGTCAAATATATCATGTTGCTCTATCTACAAAGAAAGCTTAATATTGTTTTCCAAATTTTGTGTGATCTTCAAAACAGAAACTAAGGAATTAAATCTACTTTTACAATAAAAATAATTCCTATGATTTTGATCTTTAACATTTAGGATTCTTCCTATAAATTAAAATTTTACTTTTTCCTCCACCTAGTTCTTTCAATTCCACTATCAGCAAACAGAAAACTTTTTCATTCCTGCAATTACCCCTCATTTTAGACAAATTAGTTCAGTATATGTTAATGTTTTCATAGTAAAGACAATTGTTATGACACCCGTTGAGCATAAAATGATTTTTGTTCATTCTTCTTGTACGAGAAAGAACAGATGATGCATTCATTGATTTTCTTAGCATCAAACAAATGAAAAAATTTCATTGCTGAGAAAATAAAAAGAGAAACCACATAGATATATTTATACAGGCAATTTTCCTACCAAAATATCTGAAATCAGTTCATAAGGAAAGGCAAGTTATCACAGATAAATGTAGACACAGGACAAGGTTGAAATAAATTGAAGGTAGGGATAAAAAGCTGAATGTGCATTTTTTGGGTTTCTTGGTGTAATTTTTTTGTGGGAATAAAAGAGTTCAGATTTCAGAATATAATTACTCTTACTGATGATTATTTTTCTCTTCTCAGAATAGCTGACTTTATATAGCAATTGATCATGAGACTTCCAGAAAAATTGATGATCATCAGAGTGATGTGGGATAGACCCTAAAGCTACATCAGACAAGCAGAAAATTATTTCTTGTAATTGTTATTTATTGTTTGAGAAAGAATAAAATACCTACAAACTGGAACAGTCTACCCTAGAGGAAATGGTATCCGACTGGCATTGCGAGACAGTTTATATAAGTTACAAGCATCCAGGCTATTTCCTTTCCCATACAGGTCCTTATTTTTCAACCAAGCAAGCTTATCATGAATACATGTCTGTGGTAAGTGATAAGTGGATAGCACATAGGTCATGCACAGTTGTGTGTGGTCAGGGATAAGTGGATAAAACTCAGGGGTTATTGACTTTCACAGATACCTAATTAGGTATCCATAGTTAGCAATGTGTTACTTTGCATTCCATTGTGATCTCTTTGTTTGTCCTGATCTTCCTTTGTTTTCTGATCTTTCTTTCTCAGGCTTAGTTTAATTGGATTCTATCCTACCTCCTGCATGAGCAGCTTGGCGTCCTGGAGGGACTCTGTCAGTGCCCTAAAGCATGAATAAATGAATTAATCTCCTTTATGTACTTCCCCTTCCACTTTATTTACCCTTTTGTATTAGATCTAAAAATAGAGCTAACTTAAGGGCTTTTGCCTCACTGGAAGTATGAGTTAAGTAATTTTTCATCGTTCAGTAAGGAATTTTACAACTTTACCTTCCCCTAAAGTATGCCTAAGTATGTGTGAAGTAATTTTAAACTTCCCAATACATTCCTGCTTAAGTACCTTCATTGTTTAAAATGGGGAATAGCCCCAACCAAATGTTCTAAGGTAGACTCTGAGAAATTTTAAGATTCACAGTGCATACCGGTTGATGAGTGTTTTTTCCTCATTATCGATCATCCCTTTCCTCAGGATGTATTTACCTTCCCTGTCCCTTTTAACCAGGTCTAGTTTGACTGTCAAATACCTCGACTGCAACTCCTGCCTTCTTTCTATCAGTTGAGGCCCAATAGGTCTTACTCCAACCTTTACTTCTGACACTTGTGAGTCTCTATCCCCCTCAGGTGTGTTTCTCGTAGATAACATATGGTAGGATTCTAAATTCTAATCCACTCTCTTCTTCTTCTACGTTTTATGGGTGAGTTCATCCCATTCTCGTTCAAAGTTATGATTGTCACTTTTGAATTTCCTAGCATTTCGAAATCCTTCCCTACTTCTGTCCTTTCTTCTTTTGCTTTATCCTTTAAACCTCGTGATTTACTTTTAGTCAAGCCCCCTATTCCCCTCCCTTCATATGCTTCCCTTTCTGGCCCTCTTTTTTTGTTCCCTTCTTGTTTCTTTACGGTCTGCTAAGTTCCCTCCCCACTCTCCTTCCCTCCCTTTTTTGTACTCACTCCTCCCTACCCCCCTTAGTTTGTACTTCTTCCTTACCCTGTAGGGCAAGATAGACTTCAAGATCCCATTCTGGGCCCAGGGTCCTTAGGGAGAGCAAAAGAGACGGAGACAGAGACTAGAAGTAAGGCAGGGAGGGCATAGAGAGGAATAGGAAGAAACCAAAAGCAGGGAAAGAGCAATCAAGGGAGAGGAGAGAGGAGTGGATAGAAGGAAAAAGAATCAGAAAGAACAGAGGGTGAGATACAGAGAAAAGCTCACAGAGACAGACAGTGATTGGGAGAGACAGAAACAGAATGAGATGTATTAAAAATGGAGATAGAGGATAGACACAGAGATGATGAGGCAGAGAGGACAAGTGACAGTGAGAAAAAGACACAGATGGGAGGGAAGGAGAGAGAAATGGAGAGGGAGAAAGACACAGTAAACGAAGAGTGTACAGGAAAATCCGCCAAGAATGGAGACCCAGAGACAATGCAAGTAAGCAAAGGATCACCATTTACTGACTGCAGTGCTAGGCGCTAGGGCTGCCCCAAAGGAGGATTCCTGCTGGCTTAAGGACTGTAAAATCCTTAAAAGTAGGAATTAAGATTTCAGAAGGTTAGCTCAAGGCCTTACTAAAGTTATATTGAAATGTTGTCCTAACATTTCAGAACGAGGAGTATTTACTAAAGAAGAATGGCATTTCATAGGGCAAGCTATGAAACAAAGTAAAAAGAAAACAGAATATTACCAGCAATTTGGATCACATGGAATCTGGGCAGAATACTGCACAAAATGTGGAGAGTTGAGCTGTTTCTCAGGTTCTGACCCCACATTTCCCTACTTCTACTGACACTTGTATATTACGATTACTCTTTCAACTTTTATGGCTTTAACTGATTCTATCAATTCTTTTCCTAACTTCTCACATGAGGCTGCTACAGAAGCTGTGAGGAAGTCTGACCCTCCCTCACCTTAGAAGGATTCTCTCCATCCTCTCTTCCTCCCACTCCTCCTAAATTACAACTTCCACCTCCACTAAAAACCTCATACAGGATTGCAATCATCCTAAATCTAGAGAAGAAAGTAGGTACATCTTCCCTACCGAACTCAAACTATATGCTCCTTGTGCACAGAAATTCAAAAGGAACAACAGCATAGACCCCAGGAATCCTCCTCCTGGACCTGGACCAAAAGGTCCGGCCCCCCAAAAGCCAGAAACCGAGATCACTTGGACCTATGTGGTAGGCAGAAGGAAGGTACCAGGACCCATCCCCCCCAACACAGAGCTCTGAGTCTGAGGCAGCAGCAGGAACCTCAGAGCCTCAGGGCCGGCTATTCTGAAGAATGCTTCCTGAAAACAACCTGACTCAGACGAGTGGGCACCCAACACAGACATCAGGGAAACAGAGAGAGAAAGGGCATTGGGGTGTGGGGGGAGCTTGTAACCCCCTGGCTGGATCCTTCCATCCGAGTCTCAGGGAAGGTCCCTGCCTCAGGGCATACTCAGTACAACCCAGGGAGAACTAATCCTATCAAGAGCCCTCAGAGCTCCTGGAAGTTGCGACCCCTCCCCCCTCAGAGTGCTGGCTCTTCTGGCCAGCTATGGCACAGAAACAAACACCCAGCAGAAAGGGCCAAGCCTGGAAGTAAGGCAAGGGAGAAGCATCGAGAGGGAACTGAGGAGGGCAGTGACTAGGAAACACCAGCAATTCCTGGCTCCCCGGGAAGACAGAACAACAACTGCATAGAACAGACAATCAGCCTGGGGCGAAAACCTCTGAACACCAGACAGAGATAAGAAATGCTAGCCTTCCCCACTCAGATAGAGATGGCAAACTCCACAGAAGCACAAAAGCCCCAATATTCCAAGAAAAACAACAAGAAAGGGAAGACTTTGGATACATTTTATGGTGAAGAAATATAAAATACAGAGGAGATAGAAGATTAAACACAAGCAAATGCTCCGAACCCTTCCAAAGAAAATAGAAACTCTCCATACACCCATGAAGAATTTAATTCAGAAAGGATCAAACAGATCGAAGCCTTCTGGGAAGAAAAGTGGGAAATAATGCAAAGGAAATTCACCCATCTACAAAACCAGTTTGACCAAAGTGAAAAGGAAATCCAGGCTTTAAAGATCAGAATTAGGCAACTCCAAGACAACGAGCAAGAACTGATAAAGCAAAGCCAAAAGACTACGAAATTAGAAGAGAACATAAAATATCTCACTGACAGTGTCATAGACTTGGAAAATAGAGGGAAAATAGACAATTTAAGAATGATTTGGACCATCAGAAAAGCCAGGAATAAACAGCAAACTCGATATCGTAATACAAGATATAATCAAAGAAAATTGCCCAGAGATCCTCGAAGAAGAGGGCAATACAGGCAATGAAGGAGTTCACAGAATACCCTCTACACTAAATCCCCAAAAGACAACTCCCAGGAATGGAATGGCCAAATTCCAAAGTTTTCCAGCAAAAGAAAACTTACAAGAAGCCAGAAAAATACAATTTAGATATAAAGGAATGCCAATCCCAGGGTTACTGAACAGGACCTTGCAAGTTCCACTCTGAATGAATGTAAGGCATGGAACATGATTTTCAGAAAGGCAAGAAAGCTGGGCCTTCAACCAAGAACCAGCTATCCATCAAAACTGACTATATACTTCCAAGGGAGAGTATGGGCATTCAACAAAATAGAAGATATCCAAATTTTTGCAAAGAAAAGACCAGAGCTCTGTGGAAACTTCGATATCAAAAAGCAAAGAGCATGGAATACCTTAAAAAGGAAATATGAAGGAAAGGGAAAAGGTGAAAAATGTTATCTTTTTCTTTTACTCAAACTCTCTTCTATAAGGATTACATTTATATCAATCTATGTATACTAACATGTGGAGAAAATGTAATGTGTAAATTGGGAGAAAAGAAAGACCAAATAGCATAATCTTTCTCACGCAAAGATTCACACAGGAAGGGGAGAGGAAGAAAACTCCTATCAGAAGGAGAGGAAGAGAGTTTTTACTTAAACCTTACTCTCAGGGAAACCAACTCTGAGAGGGAAGAACATCCAGATCCATTGGGATCTTTAATTCTATGTTACCCAACAAGGGAAGGGAGAAGGGAAAACCAAAGGGGATACATGGCAATAAATGCACCAATTTAGGTGATTGGGATGAATATATATAAAAATACAAACTGCCCAGACTAACAGAAAAAAAAATAGAATTCGTAAATAATCCCATATCAGAAAATGAAATCCAACAAGCCATCAAAGAACTTCCTAAGAAAAAATCCCCAGGGCCTCGTGGATTCACAAGTGAATTCTATCAAACATTCAGAGAACAGTGAATCCCAATACAAGACAAACTATTTGACATAATGAGCAAAGAGGGAGTTCTACCAAACTCTTTTCATGACACAAACATGGTACTGATTCCAAAACCAGGCAGGTCAAAAACGGAGAAAGAACACTATACACCAATCTCCCTAATGAACATAGATGCAAAAATCTTAAATAGGATACTAGCAAAAAGACTCCAGCAAGTGATCAGAAGGGTCATCCACCATGAACAAGTACAATTTATACAATGGATGCAGGGCTGGTTCAACATTAGGAAAATCATCCACATCATTGACCACATCAACAAGCAAACCAACAAGAACCACATGATTATCTCAATAGATGCAGAAAAAGCCTTTGATAAAATACAACACCCATTCCTCTTAAAAACACAAGGAAGTATAGGAATAGAGCTGTCGTTCTGAAAAATAATGAACAGTATATATCTAAAACCATCAGCTAATATCATCTGCAATGGGGATGAACTAGATGCATAAGATAAGATCACGAGTGAAACAAGGATGCCCATTATCACCTCTACTATTTGACATTGTACTAGAAACACTAGCAGTAACAATTAGAGAAGAAAAAGAAATTGAAGGCATCAAAATAGGCAAGGAGGAGACCAAATTATCCCTCTTTGTAGATGACATGATGGTCTACTTAAAGAATCCTAGAGATTCACCCAAAAAGCTAATTGAAATAATGAACAACTTTAGCAAAGTTGCAGGATACAAAATAAACCCGCATTAGTCATCAGCATTTCCATATATCTCCAACACAGCTCTGCAGCAAAAACTAGAAAGAGAAATCCCATTCAAAATCACCTTAGACAAAATAAAATACCTACACAAATGATGGGGACCTTGCAGTCACAGACCTTAAACTATATTACAAAGCAGCTGTCATCAAAACAATTTGCTACTGGCTAAGAGACAGAAAGGAGGATCAATGGAATAGAATGGGCGCAAGCGACCTCAGCAAGACAGTATACGATAAACTCAAACATCCCAGCTTTTGGGACAGAAATCCACTATTTGATAAAAACTACTGGGAAATTTGGAAGACAGTGTGGGAGAGATTAGGAATTGATCAACACCTCACACCCTACACCAAGATAAATTCAAAATGGTGATTGACTTAAACATAAAGAAGGAAACCATAAGTGAATTGGGTAAACACAGAATAGTATACATGTCAGACCTTTGGGAGGGGAAAAACTTTAAAACCAAGCAAGACATAGAAAGAATCACAAAACGTAAAATAAATAATGTTGACTACATCAAATTAAAAACCTTTTAACAAACAAAACGAATCTAACTAAATTCAGAAGGGAAACAACAAATTGGGAAAATAATCTTTATAGAAACCTCTGACAAAGGTATAATTGCTCCAATTTATAAAGAGCTAAATCAATTGTACAAAAAAATCAAGGCATTCTCCAATTGATAAATGGGCAAGGGATATGGACAGGCAGTTTTCAGATAAAGAAATCAAAACTATTAATAAGCACATGAAGAAATGTTCTAAAACTCTTAGAGTCAGTGAGATGCAAATCAAAACAACTCTGAGGTATCACCTCATGCCTAGCAGATTGGCTAACATGACAGCAAAGGAAAGTAATGAATGCTGGAGGGGAACGTGGCAAAGTAGTGACATTAATTCATTGCTGGTTGAGTTGTGAATGGATCCAACCATTCTGGAGGGCAATTTGGATGCCCAAATGCTCAAAAGGCGACAAAAGAATGTCTACTCTTTAATCCAGTCATAGCACTGCTGGGTGTGTGCCCCAAAGAGATAATGGAGAAAAAGACGTGTACGAGAATATTCTTAGCTGCACTCTTTGTGGTGGCCAAAAATTAGAAAACGAGTGGATGCCCATCAATTGGGGAATGGCTGAACAAATTGTGTTATATTTTGGTGATGGAATACTATTGTGCTAAAAGGAATAATTTTCTGGGAGAAAAAACACTATTCATAAGCATAGGACAAGCTGTGGGAGTAGAAACACCGAGGAAAAGCAACTGCCTGACTATAGTGGTTGAGGGGACATGACAGAGAAGAGACTCTAAACGAACACTCTAATGCAAACATTAACAACATCACAATGGGTTCGAATCAAAAACACATGTGATACCCAGTGGAGTCACGCATCGGTTATGGGGGGTTGGAGGGGAGGAAAAAATGATCTTTGTCTTTAATGAATAATGATTGGATATGATCAAATAAAATATTATAAAATTTTTTTAAAAAAGAAGGAAACTATAAGCAAATTAGGTGAACACAGAATAGTATAACTGTCAGATCTTTGCGAAAGACTTTAAAACCAAGCAAGAGGTAGAAAAAAATCACAAAATGTATAATCAACAATTTTGATTACATAAAACTAAAAAGGTTTTGTACAAACAAAACTCATTCATCCAAAATTAGAGGGGAAGCAACAACTTGGGAAACAATCTTCATTACAAAAACCTCTGACAAAGGTCTAATTACTCCAATTAATAAAGAGCTACGATTGTACAAAAATTCAAGCCATTCTCCACTTGATAAATGGGCAAGGGATATGAACATTGTCCACAGAGACTGATACTCTGTGGTAAAATCGATCATAATGGCCTGCTTCATTATTGGCAATGAAGGGATCCTGAAGAACATGGGGGAATCCACGAGAAAAACAACTCTCTGCATTCAGAGGAAACATTGTGGGAGTAATAACACTGAAGAAAACCAACTCCTTGATGGCATGCGTTGAAGGGATATGGTTGGTGATGTAGACTCTAAATGAACATCGTAGTGCAAACATAAGCAGCAGAGAAATAGGTTCTGGTCAAGGACACAAGTAATACTCAATGAAATTGTGTGTTGGCTTCGTGAAGGGTGGGTGCAGGCGAGGGCAGGAAATATTGTGATTATTGTAACCAGTGTAGTAGTAGTCTCTCGGTAAGCAAGGATGAGGAATGTCTTTGTGCCCATTCATCTGGGTTGTAGAGGTGTGCACAGAAACATTTGTGCGTGAAGGAGATTTAAGAGGAAAAGTCGATGCAGAGAGACAGTCCCACTGTCTCAGTGTTGGAAGCCTGGGTCCATTGGCATGAAAAATCATTACACATGGAGACTTCCTCAGCGGGATTGAAGGACCGGGTTGTCTTTTGTGTTCCAACATGCCCATAACACTCCACAGTGCTTTGCTGCATCGCCCTCTCAGCCACTGAATCTTTTTATTGGTTTCTTCCATCTGTTTGGCCAAAACAGTCTTCACATGCTGGGGGAGCAAAGCCTTAGTTCACCAGGGAGACCCGATGGCTACCCTCACAAGGTTTAGCCGGCCTGTCAAAGCCTTTGCCCGGGATGTGGCTGCAGCCGCATGCTAGCAGCTACTAGGAGCTACAAGTGAGAGATGGGTGTCAAGTGAGGGTCAGAGGTTGGAACATCTCCGCAGAGCTAAAGAACAGGGGAGGACCACACATTGATTGTCTGGGAGGAGCTGAACACCTGGGCAGTGCGGCTGTGATCTTGTACCCAGCACTCTAAGAAACCTCGGAGGCTGGGAAGAACTAGTCTGAAGCAACCTAAATTTCATAGAAAAACCACCCATATAACCCAGATCCCAGACCAAAAAGGAAAGGGGAATATAACCACCAAAGGGATGGCTCACATGACCCAAAATCAAGCCTCCAGGACGAAAGGGAAAAAAGTGACTATTGAAAACTTTTATGGTGGAAGTACCCAAGGAAAAGAGGAGAATGAGGAGGAAATCCAAAAAAATTCAGAACACTCCTCCCAAAATGGAAACTATCAACAAGCTCTGGAAGATCTCAAACTGGAACTTATCCAAAAGATGGAAACCGGGAAAGAAAAATGGGAGAAAGAGATCAGCTGTCTGACAGATAAGAATGCTCAATTGGAAAAAGAAGTCAAAGCATCCAATAGAGGGCAGACAAGG
This sequence comes from Monodelphis domestica, assembly GCF_027887165.1. Classification (NCBI taxonomy): domain Eukaryota; kingdom Metazoa; phylum Chordata; class Mammalia; order Didelphimorphia; family Didelphidae; genus Monodelphis; species Monodelphis domestica. Next base: position 3,130,931 of record NC_077236.1, read on the forward strand.
CTGAAAAGCAAAACCAGTCCCTAACGACCAGAATTAAGCACCTCGAAGAAAGCGAGATGATAAAACAGCAAGAATCAATAAAGCAAACCCAAAAAATCAATGAATTAGATGAAAACATAAAATATCTCACTGAGAAGGTCACAGATCTGGAAAACAGAGGGAGATGAGAAAATCTCCGAATTACCGGTCTCCCAGAAAAACCCGAGGTAAACAATAAACTCGATATTATTCTACAGGAGATTATAAAAGAAAATTGCCCTCACTTTCTGGAGCAAGGGGGCAAAATAGAAAAAGAAAGGATTCATAGGACACCTTCTATACTAAATCCCCAAAAGACAACCCCTAGGAATGTACTTGCCAAATTCAAGAGCTTCCAAGTGAATCAGAAAGTCCTACAAGAAGTCAAGAAGAAGAGCTTCAGATATAAGGGGGCTCCCGTAAGGATCACACACGACTTAGCGGCTAACACTCTAAGAGACCGCAAAGCATGGAACATGATACTTAGAAAGGCAAGAGAGCTGGGTCTCCAACCAAGAATCAACTACCCAGCAAAACTGACTATATACTGCCAGGGGAAAGTATGGGCATTCAACAAAATAGAAGATTTCCAAGCATTGGCTAAGAAAAGACCAGAGCTCTGTGGAAAGTTCGATATCCAAGCTCAGAAAGCAATAGAAACATGCAAAGGTAAATATTCAAGAAAGGGAAAAGGAGATAAATCTTATCTTTTTCTTTAAGTCAAACTCTCTTCTATAAGGACTACTTTTACATCAAATTATATATATTAATATGTGGGGAAAATGTTTTGTGTACCTCTCATAAATTGTATCATCATAAGAGTAGTTAGAAGAAACATGCATAGGGAAAGATTGGGGCATTAAGAAGATTTGGGAAAGTTGGGGCAAAGAAAGGAAATGGGAGGGGGTAACCGAGATAATACTAAGATTAACTTCAAGAAATAGGGGGGGAATCAATAGAATAATCTTTCCCATATAAAGATACACATGGGAAGGGAGGGGAAGAACTCTCATATGAGAAGGAGAGGAAGAGAGCGTGAAGTGGAATTACTTAAACCTTACTCTCAGTGAAATCAAATCTGAGAGGGAAGAACATCTAGATCCAATGAGATCCTGAATTCTATGTTATCCATTAGAGCAAGAAAGAAAGGAAAATCAGGGAGGGGGAGGGAGGAGGGAGTAGAACAAGGGAGGGAAGGAGGGGGGTGAAGGGAGCATAAAAAGGGAGGGGCTAGAAAGTGAAGCATCTCAAGGGAGGGGACTAGGGGGACTGACCTAAAGTAAATCACTGGTTCAAATGGAGAAAGCTAAAGAAGAAAGGTCAGAACTAGGGGAAGATATCAAAATGCCAGCGAATCCACAAATAACAATCATAACTTTGAACGTGAATGGGATGAACTTACCCATAAAACGTAGACAAAGAGCAGATTGGATTAGAACCCAAAACCCTACCATATGTTCTCTTCAAGAAACACATATGAGACGGGTTGACACTCACAAGGTTAGAATTAAAGGTGGGAGTAAGATCTTTTGGGCCTCAACTGATAGAAAGAAGGCAGGAGTTGCAATCATGATATCTGACAAAGCCAAAGCACAAATACACCTGATCAAAAGGGATAGGGAAGGTAAATATATTCTGCTAAAAGGGAGTATAGACAATGAGGAAATATCACTAATCAACATGTATGCACCAAATGGTATAGCATCCAAATTTTTAATGGAGAAACTAGGAGAATTGAAGGAGGAAATAGATAGGAAAACCATATTAGTGGGAGACTTGAACCAACCACTATCAAATTTACATAACTCAAACCAAAAAATAAACAAGAAAGAGGTAAAAGAGGTGAATAAAATTTTACAAAAATTAGAGTTAATAGACATATGGAGAAAAATAAATAGGGACAAAAAAGAATACACCTTCTTTTCAGCACCACATGGCACATTCCCAAAAATAGATCATACACTAGGTCATAGAAACATGGCACTCAAATGCAGAAAAGCAGAAATATTAACTGCAGCCTTTTCAGATCACAAGGCAATTAAAATATTGATCGGCAAGGGTACATGGAATCCCAAATCAAAAATTAATTTGAAATTAAATAACATGATACTCCCAAATCGGATAGTTAGAGAAGAAATCATAGAAATAATTAACAATTTCGTTGAAGAAAATAACAACGGCGAAACATAATTTCAAACCTTAATTGATGCAGCCAAGGCAGTACTTAGAGGAAAATTCATATCCCTGAGTGCATATATTAACGAATTAGGGAGGACAGAGACCAAGGAATTGGAAATGCAAATCAAAAAACTTGAGAATGAACAAATTAAAAACCCCCAGAAGAAAACCACACTAGAGATCCTAAAAATTAAGGGAGAAATTAATAAAATAGAAAGTGACGGAACTATTAAGCTAATAAACAAGACTAGAAGGTGATACTTTGAAAAAACAGACAAAATAGACAAAGTACTGCTTAGTTTAATTAAAAAAAGGAAAGAAGAAAGGGAAATTAACAGCAGTAAGGATGAAAAGGGGGATCTCACCTCCAATGAAGAGGAAATTAAGGCAATCATTAAAAACTACTTTGCCCAACTATATGGCAATAAATATACCAACCTAGGTGATATGGATGAATATTTACAAAAATATACATTGCCTAGACTAACAGAAGAAATAGTTTTCTTAAATAATCCCATATCAGAAAAAGAAATCCCACAGACCATCAAAGAACTTCCTAAGAAAAAATCCCCAGGGGCTGATGGATTCACCAGCGAATTCTATCAAACATTCAGAGAACAGTTAATCCCAATACTATACAAACTATTTGACATAATAAGCAAAGAGGGAGTTCTACCAAACTCCTTTTATGACACAAGCATGGTACTGATTCCAAAACCAGGCAGGCCAAAAACAGAGAAAGAAAATTATACACCAATCTCCCTAATGAATATAGATGCAAAAATCTTAAATAGGATACTAGCAAAAAGACTCCAGCAAGTGATTAGAAGGGTCATCCACCATGATCAAGTAGGATTTATACCAGGGATGCAGGGCTGGTTCAACATTAGGAAAACTATCCACATAATTGACCACATCAACAAGCAAACCAACAAGAACCACATGATTATCTCAATAGATGCAGAAAAAGCCTTTGATAAAATACAACACCCATTCCTACTAAAAACACTAGAAAGCATAGGAATAGAAGGGTCTTTCCTAAAAATAATAAACAGTATATATCTAAAACCATCAGCTAATATCATCTGCAATGGGGATAAACTAAATCCATTTCTATTCAGATCAGGAGTGAAACAAGGATGCCCATTATCACCTCTATTATTTGACATTGTATTAGAAACACTAGCAGTAGCAATTAGAGAAGAAAAAGAAATTGAAGGCATCAAAATAGGCAAGGAGGAGACCAAATTATCGCTCTTTGCAGATGACATGATGGTCTACTTAAAAAATCCTAGAGATTCACCCAAAAAGCTAATTGAAATAATCAACAACTTTAGCAAAGTTCTAGGATACAAAATTAACCCGCATAAGTCATCAGCATTTCTATGTAATTCCAACACAGCTCAGCAGCAAGAACTAGAAAGAGAATCCCATTCAAAATCACCTTAGACAAAATAAAAGACTTAGGAATCTATCTCCTGAGACAAACACTGGATCTATATGAACACAACTACACTAGACTTGAACAATTGGAAGAACATTAACTGCTCATGGGTAGGACAAGCCAATATAATAAAAATGACCATCCTACCCAAACTCATCTAACTATTTAGTGCCATACCCATGGAACTTCCAAAAGTTTTTTTTTAGAAAAAACCATAACAAAGGTCATTTGGCAGAACAAAAGATCAAGGATATCCAGGGAAATAATGAAAAAAAAATACAAAGGAAGAGGGTCTTGCAGTCCCAGATCTCAGACTATATTACAAAGCACCGGTCCTCAAAAGAATTTGGTACTGGCTAAGAGACAGAAAGGAGGATCAGTGGAATAGACTGGAGGCAAGCAACCTCAGCAAGACAGTATATGACAAACCCAAAGATCCCAGCTTTTGGGACAAAAATCCAATATTTCATAAAAACTGCTGGGAAAATTCGAGGACAGTGTGGGAAAGATTAGGCTTAGATCAACACTTCACACCCTACACCAAGATAAATTCAAAATGGGTGAATGACTTGAACATAAGGAAAGAAACTATAAGAAAATTAGGCGAACACAGAATAGTATACATATCAGACCTTTGGGAAGGGAAATACTTCAAAACCAAGCAAGAATTAGAAAGAGTTACAAAATGCAAAATAAATAATCTGGATTACATCAAATTAAAAGGTTTTTGTACAAACAAAACTAATATCACCAAAATCAGAAGGGTAGCAACAAATTGGGAAACAATCTTCATAAAAACCTCTGACAAAGATTTAATTATTCAAATTTATAAGGAACTAAATCAATTGTACAAAAAATCAAGCCATTCTCCAATTGACAAATGGGCAAGGGACATGAACAGGCAGTTCTCAGCCAAAGAAATCAAAACTATTAATAAGCACATGAAAAAGTGCTCTACATCTCTTATAATCAGAGAGATGCAAATCAAAACAACTCTGAGGTATCACCTCACACCTAGCAGATTGGCTAACATGACAGCTATGCAAAGTAATGAATGCTGGAGGGGATGTGGCAAAGTGGGGACATTAATTCTTTGCTGGTGGAGTTGTGAATTGATCCAACCATTCTGGAGGGCAATTTGGAACTATGCCCAAAGGTCTATAAAAGACTGTCTGCCCTTTGATCCAGCCATAGCCCTACTGGGCTTGTACCCCAAAGAGATAATGGGCAAAAAGACTTGTACAAGAATATTCATAGCTGCGCTCTTTGTGGTGGCCAAAAATTGGAAAATGAGGGGATGCCCTTCAATTGGAGAATGGCTGAACAAATTGTGGTATATGTTGGTGATGGAATACTATTGTGCTCAAAGGAATAATAAAGTGGAGGAATTCCATGGAGACTGGAACAACCTCCAGGAAGTGATACAGAGGGAACGGAGCAGAACCAGGAAAACATTATACACAGAGACTGATACATTCTGGTACAATCGGAGGTGATGAACGTCTCCATTAATATCAATGCAATTTCCCTGAACAATCTGCAGGGATCTAAAAAAAATACTACCCACAAGCAGAGGATAAACTGTGGGAGTAAAAACACTGATGAAAAGCGACAGCTTGACTACAGGGTTGGAGGAGATAAGACTGAGGAGAGACTCTAAATGAACACTATAATGCAAATTCCAACAACAGGGAAATGGGTTCGAGTCAAGAACACATGTGATAACCAGTGGAATCATGATTCGGCTATGGGAGAGGGAATGGCAGGTGGGGGGTGGGGAGGGGAGGAAAAGAAAATGATCTTTGTTTCCAGTGAATAATGTATGAAAACGAACAAATAAAATAATGTTTATATAAGTAAAAAAAAAGGTATGCTCCCCTGAAAGTCGGAGTCCGAGAACACTCGGGTCTATGGGGAAAGCAGAAGGAAGGTCCCAGGACCCCTACCCCCACCCCCAAGCCCGGAACCCTGAGCCCCCAGTGGCAGCAGGAACTTCTGGGAGGGCAAAGGTGCTGTTTTGGAGGGTCTACCTTGTGAGCACTGGGGTGCCGGGCGTGGGGCGTCCAGAGCGGGCAGTGGGGAGGAAGCCATGGAGAGCCCAGGGAGCCTGAAGCCCCACGGCTGGGTCATACCTTCTGGCTGCAGTCTCACAGGAGCTTTTTTCCTCAGGGCACATCCAGACCAACCCAGTTGAATTTCATCTGATCAAAAGCCTCCAGAGCGATTTCCAGGTAAACATGGCTGCACAGTAGACAAGGCTCGCTTCCTTTCCTCAAACTCAACGACACAAACGACCTCAAAAATTTTTTTTACTGATTTAGAAAAAAAAAACATAACAAAGTTCACTTGGAAGAACAAAGGATCAAGGATATCCAGGGAAATAATGAAAAAATAAATAAAAAAGGAAGGTGGCCTGGCAGTCCCAGATCTCATACTCTATTATAAAGCAGTGGTCCTCAAAAGAATTTGGTACTGGCTAAGAGACAGAAAGGATGAGTGGAATAGACTTGGGGTAAGTGACATCAGCATGATAGTATATGACAAACCCAAAGACCCCAGCTTCTGAGACAAAAATCCACTATTTGAGAAAAACTGCTGGGAAAACTGGAAGACAGTGTGGGAGAGATTGGGTTTGGATCAACACCTCATACCCTACACCAAGATAAACTCAGAATGGGTGAATGATTTGAACATAAAAACGAAAGTGTAAGCAAATTAGCTGAACACAGAATAGTCTACATATCAGACCTGTGGGAAGAGGAAAACGTTAAAACCAAGCAAGACATAGAAATTGTCACAAAATGTAAAATAAACAATTTTCATTACATCAAAATTAAAATTTTCTGTACAAACAAAATCAATATAGCCAAAATAAGAAGATAAGCAACAAATTGGGAAACAGTCTTCATAACAAAATCCTCAGACAAAGGTCTAATTACTCAAATCATAAAGAGCTAAATCAATTCTACAAAATAATCAAGGTATTCTCCAATTGATAAATGGGCAAAGGACATGAACAGGCAGTTTTCAGCCAAAGAAATCAAAACGATTAATAAGCATGTGAAAAAGTGGTCTAAATCTCTTATAATCAGAGAGATGGGGATTTCCGGGTAATCATGGCTGCAATCTAGACGCGACTCGCTTCCCCTCCCCGGCACCGAACGAAATAGACTACCTGAATAGAGCATGAAAATCACCTTTGGAAGAACGGAAGGACACTCCAGTACCCCCACAGAATCGAAGGTATGTGGGGTTTGAACATTTCTACACTATAAGGAGGAGGAAAAGCTCACACAAAGACATGAACTGAGCTGCACATCCCGCTCACCCCCCAACAAAACAGAGTAAGCTATCAGAGCTCTCACTGGGACAGCGAGTGAGTGAGGAGAGTCTCTGTCTGAGGGGGCACACCAGGATCCTTGGGATCTACTGACTGTAAGGAAACAACCTCTCAGGGCACTTTCACGGGAGAATCCTAAGCTGACCAAGGGGGCTGCGGAGCTGACCTCCGGGGAGGTTGCGCTGAACACCTGGGCGGGCCGCACTGATTGCCTGCGTGGTTGGGCTGAACAAAGGGGCCCGTGCTCTAAGAAACCTCGGAGGCTGGGAAGAACTAGTCTGAGGCAACCTAAATTCACAGGAAACCCACCCGTATCACCCAGACTCCGACCAAAAAACAAAGTGGAATAGGCCGGCCCAGGCAGTCCTGGCCAACCCAGCCCCAAACCCTAAAAGAAAAGATCAGTCAGTCCTTAATCACTCACCATAAGATCTATTCAAGCAAAGATTCAGGGAGACAGAGTCTCCCCAGAGGGAGTTCCAGCCAGAGTCAGCCTCCCTTGAGAGACCTCCTTAGAGATTGTCCTCTCAACAACCTCCTTAGAGACTGTCTCTCAAGAGACTGTTTTTTCTTATATAGGGTTTTTTTTTCCTATGTCACCTCCCCTAAGTTCTTCTATCTACCAATCACAGTAGACATTTTTCAAAGGACAGACCATTCTTAGACCACACCTAAGAAGGTGTGGATTTTTGAGTAATTCACACCAGGAAAGCTCTGAGTAAGTTTCCCAGTTCTCTGTTCCTAAATTCACAGGTTGCCTGACCTTTATAGGTACTTATCAACCTTTTGTATTAATTCTAAAAATAAGCATGGCTTAAGTATGGATTTAAGTACTTTTCATTGTTCAGCAAGGAGTTTTCTCCCCTAAAACAGTCTTCAGTATGGGTGGATTAGAGGTCTTCCCATTTCTGATCTAAGTAGAGTTCTCACATTTTAGATCTAAGTAGCTTCACTGTTTAAAATGGGGAATAGTCCCAATGGGGAATTTTTAAGCTTCACAATTTCTTCTTGCATTATTTTCTTTTTTGTTCCTAAATTTTCCTCTACCTAACTCAATTTGTTTGTGAAGTAATTTTTTTAGTTATTCCTGACTGTTTCCTTTCCATATTCTTCTTTTGGAATTTGTGTGTGTTTTCCATACCTTCACTGTCCCCTTCTGTGTCTTCACCTTGCTCTTTGTCTCTATAAAATTCTAATGCTTAGGGGTAGAAAAGAAGGTCTCTCACAGTTCTCAGGGTCTCTTAGACTTGAACAGGAGTGTGTCTTTGTTTTGGGCTGGCCTCCCATCCCATCCCATCTCTATTATTCTTCAAAGCTGGGAGACTATGTTTATGTTGTGTGTACCTAGGGTTAGAAATTACACCACATATATAACCTTATGTATAGACTTATTTCCATCTTATTGAGGAGAACACTATGGCAGAGTTTAAGTATTGTGCCTGGAATCACAAAACCTATATTATATCCAGTCACATTCTTACTCAGATATTTCACCAAAATGTTATCTATCTTGCCTTTATTAAGTCACTTAAAAATAAGAATTACTAAGCACAATATCAGAATTACTAAGCACAATATCAGCACGACAAAGCACTTTCAATTTAGTTAGAGCTTTAAAACTGCTAAAGACACTTATTAAAGATAAACTGAATGCTGGATGACTTAAGTGAAGATTAACGAGGAGAAAATTATTTGACACAATGTGGTAAGTGAAAATTTATTTAAGTAACTTAAATTTGTAATAATGTTAAGAGTATGGATTTACTTTGTACAGAGTAACATTAACTTTCTATGTAATATTTTAATGTAATCTAATTAACATAATTTCCTCATAATATAGTTTTTATATTACATATATAATATTAAATAACTAATTCTATATAATCTATTTAGATATAATATTCTCCATGGAAAATCAAATATGTGGGATAGTGAACCAAATAGGTTCTCTTACCAGTCACCAGAATGTTGAAAATATATAAATACTCAAAGATTCTTTTTCCCTCTGGTCTGAGTAATATCACAACTGAAATATCTGCCACACTTTGATCTGGACTCTGAAACAGAAATAGCTTTGGAGAAGTACACAGAAAATTCTCTTTCAGAACTTTGAACACTGAGCATTCCACTTCATAATAGCTGCAATTGTTAAAGCAAAGTAGATTCTCTCTACTTTGTCAGTAGTTACCCAAGAAGTACAATTTTAATACTTGGATAGAAATTGAATATAGGAGTTAGAGAAAATGTCCCCATAAAACTAATTCACCAATTTCTCCTGAGTTGCCAAATATATCATGTTGCTATATCTACAAACAAAGCTTATTATTGCCTTACAAGAACAATTCCTGATAGATTTCATAACCATGCCAAAGGCTGGATATTATAGATTTGGTCTAGTTATTGTAGAGCAACTAACCAGATGGCTGGAAGCATTTCCTGTGTCCCAAGCCACAGTGCATTTTGTTGCTAAAGTACTTTGAAAAGAAATTATTCTTTGCTTTGGACTGCCAGCACGTATTGATTCAGATACAGGAAGTCATTTTAGTGATTCTCTCCTAAACCATATATATTCTTGACTGGGAAAAACTCCCAAATTCCATGTTCCATATGATCCTCAGAGCTCAGGCTAAGTGGAAAGGATGAACAAAGAACTTAAGATGATGCCTGGAAAATGATGCACAGAGACACATTCAAAATGGCCTGAAATTCTCCCTCTGGCCCTATTTTATCTCAGAAGCAGGCCTAGAGGAGAGCTACTCATCTCACCATTTGAGATGCTATAGCCTATACAGGCTAAACCTTTTCCCCCTGCATTTACATCAGTATTAGGGGAAGATACTACCATTGCTTCCTATTGTCATGATTAAAATAGTGGGAGTTATAAACTGTGGCAGACAAAAGAGTGGTTGGCTTAAATTGTGACCTCAGAAAAAATGGTTTCAAGAGAGTGTCTTGTTTTAAATCAAATATAAGGTGGTCGCCAGGGAAAAAATTCCCAAATATTAAATATACCCTGTCAGCTGGGTTTTATAGAGATTTTAATTAATACAAATGAGGAATTAGAGAGAGAAAGAGAGAGAGAGACAGAGACAGAGAGAGAGACAGAGAGAGAGAGACAGAGAGAGAGGAGGACAAGAAGGGAGAAAAAGGAGAGAATGAGAAAGGAATGGAGAGGACAGAGGGAGAAAAAAGAAAGAATGGAAAGAGGGGGGGGAGGAGAAGACTAGAGGGCTGAAGACCCCTAGACTGCCTACTGAGTAGGAAAAGTATGAGTGTGGAGGGGGAGGGAGGACCAGAGAAAGAGGGGTGGGGCGTAGAAAAGGCGAAAAGGAAGGGGTAAAGAGGGGAGAAATAGGACTGGAGGGAGAGCAAAGGGGAAGGGGGAGGGAGGGAGAGAGTTAGAGCGGGCGGGGGAGGTTGGCCAGGGGGAAAACGTGTGAGGAAGGTATTTGAGGTTGGCGGCAACCTGGGCATTTGCCAATTGTCAGCAAGTTTTCCTTTTGGGTGCTTGGTTTCCCCGGGTGGAGGTGGGCTGTTGGGTTTCTGGGACCTGCGGCCAGGCCGTGAGGGGTCCTCCCTGTCAGGTGTCCCTCCCCCTCCCAGCCGCTCCCCCCGACCCTGGCCCATTGGAATTGTCCGGGCTGTGGAAGTGACGTGACGGTTGTCCAACCAGAATCTGGGAGTTGCTAGGTGGGCGGTTCTTGTTAGTTTCTCCCTGTTTTCTTGGGAGAAAATGGAACTCCCCCGGCTCCAACTTGGGAGGTAAATCTTGCTGCCCCTTGAGAAATGACTGTCATTTCCACCATCAATCTTCTGTGAGCCTCAGTGGCCTGGGTGGTTCTTTTCCTGAGCATTAAATTGTCCAAGGTTTTGTGGACTTGAACCCCTTAAGGACTTTTGTCCTGATTTCTCCCTGATCCCCTTTGTAAATGAGGCGTGAAGACCCCTTTCTGCTCCGGAGGACATCTCTGGGTGAAGTGGTATTTGCCCCGGGGAGCAAAATATCCTGGGTGAGGGCGGTGGTACTCAGCAGCGGGCCATTGCTGGTTCAGGGCTCCCTGTACCTCGGGGGTCTTTTTTCACCATTTCCCCCATCCAAGGAGTGAGTAGCCAGGAATTTCTTTGCTCTCAGTGTAGATCCCGGATGTGCGTTTGTTGCTGCCCTCTCAGAGTGTATATCGCGTACAGGATTCCTCTTGGAGTCTCTTGTGACCTGGGAAGTGGGAAAACGGGTTGAGAGGGGAGAATAAAAAAAAGAGAGAGAGCTGGGAAAGAAGGTAAGGAGGGGAGGGGAGAAGAGAGAGGTGATGCAGAGGGAAAGAAGGGAAAGGGTGGGGAGTGGGTGTGGCAATGAAAGAGGGAGGAGAGGAGCAAGAGAAAGAGGGGGGCATAGAAAAGGAGAAGAGAGAGGGGATGACAGTTGCGAAGGACAGACTAGAAAGAGGTCTAGAGAGGGGCAAAGAGGAGAGTCATATGGCTAGAAGGAGGGAAAGGAGAATGAAAGGGAGAGAAAAGGGAAGTGTTGGAGGGAGAAGAGGGCCAGCCAAGGGAGAAAGTTGGAGCGGGCGGGGGAGTTTGGCGAGGGGGAAAACGTGTCAGGAAGGCATGCGAGGTTGCCCGCCACCTGGGCACTCGCTAAGGGCCAGCAAGTTTCTCCCTTTGGTCCTGCGTTTCCCCAGGTGGAAGTGGGGTGTTGGTATCTGGGGCCAGCAGCCACCCCCAGCTTGTGGTCCCTCCCACACACGCCCCTCTGCCGCTCGGGAAGTTGGAATCCTCCACTGGGCCATTCACTGACCTGTCCGTCGTCCAATCAGAATCCTTGCTTGCCAGTTGCTGGGTGGGCGGTTCCTTTCAGTTTCTCCAGGTTTTCCTGGGAGAAAAGTTGAACTGCTTTTGCTCCAACTTCGGAGGTAAACCTTTCAGCCCCTTGGAAAAGGACCCTGTCTTTTTTCACTATCGGTCTTTTGTGAGCTCTGAGCCTCGGCGCTTCCTATGCTGCTTTTCTTGAGCGGCACGCACTCGATTTTGTTGACTTGAACCCTTTCATGGCTTTTGCCCTAATTTCTGCCTGATCCCTTTGGTAAATGAGGTTGGAAGACCCTTTTGTGTTCTGGAGAATGTCTCCGGATGGACTCCTGTTTGCTCCGCTGAGCAAACTCCTGGGTGAAGGCGGAGGTCCTTTGTTGTTTCAAGCAAGCCTGTCCATTGCGAGGCTCTTTCCCGCATTTCCCCTGTCCAAGGAGAAGCCAGGGATTTCTTTCCTTTGGCTGATCCTGGATGTGCGATTGCTGTTGCCCTCCAAGAGTGTAAATGAAGTGCCGGAGTCCTTCGTAGATGCCCCAGTAAAAAGGGAAGTAGAAAAACAGGTTGAGAGGCGTGAATAAAAAAAGAGATAGACCTGGGAAAGAAGATAAAGAGGGGAGGGGAGAAGAGAGGGGGGATGCAGAGGGAAGGAAGGAAGGGAAAGGGAAGGGAGTGGGTGTGGCAACGAAAGAGGGGAAGGTATGAGAGAGTAGGTAATGGAAAAGTCAGAAAAGTGGGGGCGGGGGGAAGAGTCCCAGGGGAGGATGGAGTTGGGGAAAAGCGGGAAAGGTGAAGAGGCCAGGGGAAGAGTCAGGGGATGGCAAGAGGACGGAGCAAGGACAGGGAGGGGACAGGAGGGGAGAAAGAGGAGACAATGAGAAAGGGATGGAGAAGGGAGAGGGAGAAAAAATCATGGAAAGATACAGAGAGAGAGAGAGAGAGAGAGAGAGAGAGAGAGAGAGAGAGAGAGAGAGAGAGAGAGAGAGAGAGAGAGAGAGAGAGAGAGAGAGAGAGAGAGAGAGAGAGAGAGAGAAGAGAGAGAGAGAGCCAGAGAGAGAGAGAGAGAGAGAGAGCCAGAGAGAGAGCCAGAGAGAGAGAGAGAGAGAGAGAGAGAGAGAGAGAGAGAGAGAGAGAGAGAGAGAGAGAGAGAGAGAGAGAGAGAGAGAGAGAGAGAGAGAGAGAGAGAGAGAGAGAGAAGGAAGAGAGAAATATGGCTAGAGAGAAGGGAGGGAAAGGGAATGAGTGGGAGAGAAAGGGGAAGGGGAGGGGGTGGGAGAAGAGGGAAAAGCTGATGGGGAAGGTATTTGAAGTTTCCCTCATTCTGGGCTCTGGGTCCATGGGGAGAGCAAAAGAGAAGGAGATGGGGACTAGAAGTAAGGTAGAGAGGGGATAGAGAGGAAGAGGAAGACACAAAAAGAAGGGAAAGAGCAATAGAGGGAGGGGGGAGAGGAGTGGATAGAAGGAAAAAGAATCAGAGAGAAATGAGGGTGAGATCCAGAGAGAAGCACCCAGAGACAAAGTAAAATAAAGGGAGAATCACACAAGAGACAGACAGCGACTGGGAGAGAGACTGGGCCTGAGATGTCTAAAAATGGAGACGGAGGATAGACACAGAGAGAGAGGACAAGTGACAGTGGGAGAAAGAGAAGAGAGATGGGAGGGAGGGAGAGAGACACAGTAAAGAATTAAAGGGGAAAGAGAGAGCGAGATACTGTGTGATAGAAAGGCAAGAGAGACAGAAAGCAAGAGAGGGAAAGAAATAGAGGGAGAGAGATTAGGTGAGGAAACAACAGAGAGAGAGTCAGACAGAAGGGTCTGAGGTCAGAGAGTACCAAAGAAATGAATGAATAGATGAGGGAGAGAAATAGAGAAGGGATGAGAGAGAAAGACACTGGATGTGAGGCACTGGGATGAAGGGGAAGTGGCAGAGAGGATTTGAAAGGGAGGGGGGAGAGAAAGACAGGGACAGTGATTGGAGAGCCCTTAGGAGACAAAGGGTGTAAAACAGGAAGAAACAGATGCAGAGAGAGCTAGAGCCTGGAATGTGCCAGATAGACACAGAGATGGAGAGACTGAGGAGACAGAGTCTACATACGACAAAAAAAGTGAACCACAGAGGGAGACATAGATATGGGAGAGAGAGAGGGGCAGTGAGAGAGAAGGAGCTAGAGAATGACAGAGAAGAAAAGGGAATAACTGGGAAGAGAGAGACAGAGGGTGGGGAAAGAAAAATATAGAGAGGCAAGAAGATAGTGAACAAGAGAGAGGAAAGGGTGGTGCGGGGGAGGGGGGGGCAAGAGGGCAAAGGACTGGCAGACCGAGTTTTGCGTAGATTGACAGTGAACAAGAGTAGGGGAGAGAGGGATTGAGGAAGAGGATAGAGACTGAGATAGCCAGAGAGGACACAGACACACCCTGAGGCAAATTTAGACGGAATGAGAGACATGACAGCGAAAGGGAGAGAGAAAGGGCAGGAGCAAAGGAAGTAAAGAGAGTGACAGAGAGGCTGATGAGGAGTCCAGGAGAACAAGAGGGAAAAGGGGTAGGGGCTTGAGGAAGGGGGAAGGACAGACAAGGGAGAAATGGAGAGGACAGATAGAAAGTAGAAGAAGAGAGACCTAGTGGACATACAGAGTAGGAAAAGAGGAAGGGGGTGGGGTGGGGTGGGGGCCAGGGTAGAGAAGATTCCAAAGTAGTCAGAGAGGGAATGACAGAATCACAGAGAGACAAAAGAAAGAAGAGCAAGGGGATGAAAGTGAGAAAGGGAAAGAGACAGTAAGAAGTACTGGGGGCAAATAAGGACAGAGAACAAAGGAGGAGAGGTAGAGAGAGGAAAAGGACAGACAAATAAGGGAAGGAGAGACAAGAGAGGAGGAAGTATGTGGGATGAAACTGTGCATTATTCCCTCACATCTATTGATCAGTATTGGCAATTTTCTGTTGAGAAGAACCTCCTCTCCCCTCAGTTATAATAGCAGTTATTTTAGATAGCAATATAGGCTTTTTCCTATTCTCAAAGATGACTAAAGAGCCTCCCCACCCTCCACTCATTTTGGGAGGGGTTCTGTAGCCTATGCCCGGGCATCACGAGGACAACATATTTGATTGCTGTACACAAGATTTAAATTCCTGGGGCTTTGATTATTTCACTTTGCTTTGATTTCAGAAATTTGCTTTGCAAGGATAAAAGGGAGGGGAAGGAATATAGACTTCAGGTAAGAATGAAAAACTCAAAAAAAAACCAAAACACCCTGATACCCAAAGGGCAAATTTCAGCAACTTGTGTGTGTGTGTGTGTTTGTGTGTGTGTGTGTGTGTCTGTGCGTGCGCGTGGGCGTGTATACACGCACATGAAAAGATTTGATTTTACCAGTCAGAAACACCAATTTTTTCTTTGCAATGAATTTCCAGTCTCTTCTGGGTTTCAGTACTCCCTGAAAATGCTTCAATTATTTGGCAGTTCTTCCAATTCCTACTGGAAAAGGGGAAACAATTTTGCAGGCAGCTTAACTTTCCACTTTCTTGATTAACCATGGCTGCTCAGTGACATGGAAGAGAGTCGACACTAGCCCAATTCAGGATAGTGGTAATACCACCTCTGTAATTCCACTCTGAGGCTCGGGAAGTTGGAATAGTCCTCTGGGCCATTCACTGACGTGTCCGCCGTCCAATCAGAATCTTTGCTAGGCCTTTGCTGGGTGGGCGGTTCGTTTCAGTTTCTCCGGGTTTTCCTGGGAGAAAAGTTGAACTGCTTTTGCTCCAACTTCCGAGGTAAACCTTTCAGCCCCTTGGAAAAGGACCCTGTCTGTTTTCACTATCGGTCTTTTGTGAGCTCTGAGCCTTTCTCTTGTCTCTCTTTGATTCTGTCATTCCCTCTCTGACAACTTTGGAATCGTCTCTACCCTGGCCCCCACCCCACACCCTTCCTCTTTTCCTACTCTGTATGTCTACTAGGTCTCTCTACTTCTACTTTCTATCTGTCCTCTCTATTTCTCCCTTGTCTGTCCTTCCCCCTTTCTCAAGCCCCTACCTCTTTTCCCTCTTCTTCTCCTGGACTCCTCATCAGCCTCTCTATCACTCTCTTTACTTCTTTTGCTCCCGATCTTTCTCTCTCCCTTTCGCTGTCATCTCTCTCATTCCGTCTAAATTTGTCTCCGGGTGTCTCTGTGTCCGCTCTGACTATCTCACTCTCCATCCTCTTCCTCAATCCCTCTCTCCCCTACTCTTTTTCACTGTCAATCTACGCAAAACTCGGTCTGCCAGTCCTTTGCCCTCTTGCCCCCCCTCCCCCGCACCACCCTTTCCTCTCTCTTGTTCACTATCTTCTTGCCTCTCTATATCTTTCTTTCCCCACCCTCTGTCTCTCCCTTCCCAGTTATTCCCTTTTCTTCTCTGTCATTCTCTAGCTCCTTCTCTCTCACTGCCCCTCTCTCTCTCCCATATCTATGTCTCCCTCTGTGGTTCACTTTTTTTGTCGTATGTAGACTCTGTCTCCTCAGTCTCTTCCATCTCTGTGTTTATCTGGCACATTCCAGGCTCTAGCTCTCTCTGCATCTGTTTCTTCCTGTTTTGCACCCTGTGTCTCCTGAGGGCAATCCAATCACTGTCCCTGTCTTTCTCTCCCCCCTCCCTTTCAAATCCTCTCTGCCACTTCCCCTTCATTTCAGTGCCTCACATCCAGTGTCTTTCTCTCTCATCCCTTCTCTATTTCTCTCCCTCATCTATTCATTCATTTCTTTGGTACTCTCTGACCTCAGACCCTTCTCTGTCTATCTGTCTGTCTGTCTGTCTGTCTGTCTCTGTCTCTCTCTCTCTCTGTTGTTTCCCCACCTACTCTCTCTCCCTCTATTTCTTTCCCTCTCTCCAGTTGAATTTAATCCGATCAAAAGCCTCCAGAGCGACTTCCGGGTAAGCATGGCTGCACAGTAGACAAGGCTCGCTTCCTCTCCTCAAACCCA
The DNA here is from genome assembly GCF_027887165.1 of Monodelphis domestica. Taxonomy (NCBI): domain Eukaryota; kingdom Metazoa; phylum Chordata; class Mammalia; order Didelphimorphia; family Didelphidae; genus Monodelphis; species Monodelphis domestica. The sequence goes on from NC_077236.1 coordinate 3,147,672, forward strand.
ACGACACAAACGACCTCAAAAGACCCCTCAAGAAACAAAAACAACCATCCTCATAAGAGTGGAGAGACCCCACACTAAGTCGAAGCACTGAAGGTAGGTGAGACTTCGGCATTTCCACAATATAAGGGAACGAAAAGCTGACCCACCCTCCCCCCGTGCACCGCTCCAAGTGAGCCAGAGTTTAAGTCTGCACTGGCCTGAATCAATAAGTGAGGGAGGGGCACCCCAGGACTGAACAACGGGCAGCCCCACGTCTGGGAACCTGAGTAAGACCACCAAGAACCCCCCCTCCTATGAGCAGAAAAACCCGAGACACTGGCAGGCGAGCAAGGGGAACTCAGATCCAGGCCTCCCAGAACTAGCGTGCTATCATCAACGAGTGCGCAAAGGGATCCCCTGAAGTGAGCAAGGGGCACCCACAGGTCTTGGGAGTTAACTAAAAACAACAAAGGCCCACACCTGAGAGCTGTAACACCCGAAAAGCCGGTAGGCAGGGGAGGGCAGACCCTGGGCATCCTGGGGAAGATAGCGCTGCTGCAGAGAATGGAGAATTTGCCTGTGGATGAAGCCTCGGATCAGTAGAAACATACACTGAAAGCCAGCCCTCCTTACTCAGATTTCTGACTGGAAAGGGGAGAAAAAAACCATAGTGATCCAAACAGTGCACAGGAGCAACAACATCTAAACACCAAGAAAAGCAAGAAGAAGGGGTTGACTTTGGACACATTTTATGCAGCGAAAATACAAAATACAGAGGAAATAGAAGAGGAAACACAAACAAAATGCTCCAAAACCTTCCAAAAGAAATGGAAAATTTCCACGAGCTCTTGAAGAATTTACATTCGAAATTATCAAAAAGATGGAAGCCTTCTGACAGGGAAAATGGGAAATAATGCAAAAGGATCGCAGCAAGCTGAGGGACCAAAATACGCAAATGCAGAAATCGAGGCCTCAAAAAACAGGTCAGACCAAACTGAAAAGGGAAACCAGTCTTTAAAGGTCAGAATCAGGCAACTGGAAGACAATGATTTCCCAAAAGAGCAAGAATTAATAACACAAAGTCAAAAGACTAAGGAATTAGAAGTTAACATAAAACATCTCACTGACAAGGTGACAGACCTGGAAAACACAGGAAGAAGAGACAATCTGAGAATCATTGGCCTACCAGAAAAGCCAAAATAAATAGTAATCTTGACATTATAATACAAGATATTAAAGAAAACTGCCCGGAGATTCTAGAACAAGATGACAAAATATGCATTGAAAGAGTTCACAGAACACCCTCTACACTAAATCCCCAAAAGACAACTCCCAGGGATGGAATGGCCAAATTCCAAAACATCCACACAAAAGAAAAAAATCTTACAAGAAGCCAGAAAAAGAAAATTTGGATATAAAGGAATTCTAATCAGGGTCACACAGGACCTAGAATTGCCACTCTCAATGACCATAAGGCCTGGAACATGATATTCAGAAAGGCAAGAGAGCTGGGTCTTCCACCAAGAATCAGCTATCCATCCAGACTGACTATATACTTCCCGGGGAAAGTATGGGCATTCAACAAAATGCAAGGTTTCCAAATATTCGTAAAGAAAAGACCAGGCAAGGAGGAGACCAAGTTATTGCTCTTTGGAGATGATATGGTGGTCTACGTAAGGAATCCTAGAGAATCAAACAAAAAGCTAGTCGATATAATCAACAACTTTAGCATAGTTGCAGGATACAAAATAAACCCAATTAAGTCATCAGCATTCCTCTATATTTCCAACACAGCTCAGCAGCAAGAATTATAAAGAGAAATCCCATTCAAAATCACCATAGACAAAATAAAATACTTAGGAATCTTGAACACAACTACAAAACACTCTCCACACAACTAAAACTAGACCTGAGCAATTGGAAAAACATGAACTGCTCATGGGTAGGAAGAGCCAATATAATCAAAATGACCAGCCTACCCAAACTTTTTCCTCTTTTTAGTGTCATACCCATTGAATTTCCAAAAAAAAAATTTTTTTTTACTGATTTAGAAAAAAAAAACCATAACAAAGTTCATTTGGAAGAATAAAGGATCAAGTATATCCAGGGAAATAATGAAAAAATAAATAAAAAAGGAAGGTGGCCTTGCAGTCCCAGATCTCATACTCTATTATAAAGCAGTGGTCCTCAAAAGAATTTGGTACTGGGTAAGAGACAGAAAGGAGGATCAGTGGAATAGACTTGGGGTAAGTGACATCAGCATGATAGTATATGAAAAACCCAAAGACCCCAGCTTCTGAGACAAAAATCCACTATTTGAGAAAAACTGCTGGGAAAACTGGAAGACAGTGTGGGAGAGATTAGGTTTGGATCAACACCTCATACCCTACACCAAGATAAACTCAGAATGGGTGAATGATTTGAACATAAAAACGAAAGTGTAAGCAAATTAGCTGAACACAGAATAGTCTACATATCAGACCTGTGGGAAGAGGAAGATGTTAAAACCAAGCAAGACATAGAAAGTGTCACAAAATGTAAAATAAACAATTTTCATTACATCAAAATTAAAATTTTCTGTACAAACAAAATCAATATAGCCAAAATAAGAAGATAAGCAACAAATTGGGAAACAGTCTTCATAACAAAATCCTCAGACAAAGGTCTAATTACTCAAATCATAAAGAGCTAAATCAATTGTACAAAAAAATCAAGCCATTCTCCAATTGATAAATGGGCAAAGGACATGAACAGGCAGTTTTCAGCCAAAGAAATCAAAAGGATTAATTAGCATGTGAAAAAGTGCTCTAAATCTCTTATAATCAGAGAGATGGGGATTTCCCGGTAAACATGGCTGCAATGTAGACGCAACTCGCTTCCCCTTCCAGGCACCGAAGGAAATAGACTACCTGAAAAGAGCATGAATATCACCTTTGGAAGAACGGAAGGACTCTCCAGTACCCCCACAGAATCGAAGGTATGTGGGGTTTGAACATTTCTACACTATAAGGAGGAGGAAAAGCTCACACAAAACCATGAACTGAGCCGCACATCCCCCTCAACCCCCCCACCAAACCAGAGTAAGCTATCAGAGCTCTCACTGGGACAGCGAGTGAGTGAGGAGAGTCTCTGTCTGAGGGAGCACACCAGGATCCTTGGGATCTACTGACTGTAAGGAAACAACCTCTCAGGGCACTTTCACGGGAGAATTCTAAGCTGACCAAGGGGGCTGCGGAGCTGACCTCCGGGGAGGTTGCACTGAACACCTGGGTGGGCCGCACTGATCGCCTGGGTGGTTGGGCTGAACAAAGGGGCCCGTGCTGTAAGAAACCTCAGAGGCTGGAAAGAACTAGTCTGAGGTAACATAAATTCACAGAAAACCCACCCGTATCACCCAGACTCCGACCAAAAAACAAAGTGGAATAAAACCACCAAAGGGATGGCTCACACAGCCCAAAATCAAGCCTCCAAGAACAAAGGTGGGGCGGGGGAGTGAGTATTGAAAAGTTTTTTGATGGAAGTACCCAAGGAAATGAAGAGAATGAGGATGAATTCCAAACAAAATCAGAACATGCTTCCCCAAATGGAAACCATCCACAAGCACTGGAAGATCTCAAACTGGAGATTACCCAAAAGATGGAACCCTTTTGGAAAGAAAAATGGGAGAAAGAGATCAGCAGTCTGATAGACAAGACTTCACAATTGGAGAACGAGCTGGAAGCATCTAATAGAGGGGCAGACAAAGCTGAAAAGCAAAACCAGTCCCTAACGACCAGAATTAAGCAAATGGAAGACAGTGAGATTACAAAAGAGCAAGAATCAATAAAGCGAAGCCAAAAAATTAATGAATTAGAAGAAAACATAAAATATCTCACTGAAAAGGTCACAGACTTGGAAAACAGAGGAAGAAGAGACAACCTCAGAATTATTGGTCTCCCCGAAAAAACAGAGATAAACAAAAACCTCGATGGTATTCTACAGGAGATTATAGAAGAAAATTGCCCACATATTCTGGAGCAAGGGGGCAAAATAGAAATAGAAAGGGTTCACAGAACATCCTCTATACTAAATCCCCAAAAGCAACCCCCAGGAATGTAATCGCCAAATTAAAGAGCTTCCAAGAAAAGGAGAAAATCCTACAAGAAGCCAAGAAGAGGAGCTTCAGATATAGGGGGGCTCCCATAAGGATCACACACGAATTAGTGGCACACATAGTAAGAGACCGCAAAGCTTGGAACACGATATTTAGAAAGGCAAGAGAGCCGGGTCTCCAACCATGAATCAACTACCCAGCAAAGCTGACTATATACTTCCAGGGGAAAGTATGGGCATTCAACAAAATAGAAGATTTCCAAGCATTTGCTAAGAAAACACCAGAACTTAGTGGAAAATTTGATATCCAATCACAGAATGCAAGAGAAACATGAAAAGGTAAATATGAAAGACAGGTAAAAGGAGATATAGCTTATCTTTTTCTTTAAGTCAAACTCTCTTCAATAAGGACTATATTTATATCAAATTATATATATTAATACACAGGGAAAATGTATTGTGTAACTCTCAAAAATTGTATGCATCATAAGAGTATTAGAAGAATCATGCAAAGGGAAAGATTGGGGCATCAAGAAGATTTGGTGAAAGGGGGGCAAAGAGAGAAAAAGGGAGGGGCGAAATCGTCGATAATACTAACATTTACTTCAAGAAATGGGAGGGGACTGAATAGAATAATCTTTCCCATACAAAGATACACATGGGAAGGGGAGGGGAAGAACTCTCATATGAGAAGGAGAGGAAGAGAGCGTGAAGTGGAATTACTTAAACCTTACTCTCAGTGAAATCAAATCTGAAAGGGAAAAACATCTAGATCCAGTTGGATCCTGAATTCTATCTTATCCAACAGGGTAAGAAAGGAAGGAAAATCAATGAGGGGCAGCGGGGAGAGAGTATAAAAATGGAGGGAAGGAGAGGGAGGAGGGTAGTAGTAGTAGTAGTCTCTCGGTAACCAAGGATGACTATTGTCGTTGTGTGTTTTTGTGCACAAAGACACTTGTGCATGAAGATTTAAGTGGAAAAGTCGATGCACAGAGACAGTCCCACTCTCTCAGCGCTGGAAGCCTGTGTCCAGTGGCGCAAAAAGTCATTACATCTGCAGATTTCCTCAGCTGCATTGGATCGCCGGGGTGTCTTCTGTGCTCCAACACGCCCTAAGCACTCCACAGTGCCTTGCTGCGTCACCCTCTCAGCCATTGAACCTTCTTATTGGTTTCTTCTGTCTTTTCAGTCGAAGCAGTCTTCACATGCTGGGTGAGCAAAGTCCTAGTTCACCAGGGGTCCACGATGACCTGATGGTTACCCACACAAGGTTTAGCCGGCCTATCGAAGCCTTTTCCCGGGGAGTGGCTGCCGCTGCTTGCTAACAGCTACTAGGAGCCGCAAGAGAGAGCTGGGTGTCAGGTGAGGGTCAGAGGTTGGAGAGCTGCCCTAGCAGGGCACGACAAGCCCTCCATACCAAAGATATCACTCCTCCCAAAGCATCCCATAAACCCCAGGTGGGGTGGTGGTGGTGGTGGTGGTGGTGGTGGTGGTGGTAAGGGAGCATAAAAAGGGAAGGGCTAAAAAGGGAAGCATATCAAGGGAGGGGACTGGGGGGATTGACCTAAAGGAAATCACTGGATTAAAAGGATATAGCTACAGAAGAAAGGTCAGAACTAGGGGAAGATATGAAAATGCCAGGCAATCCACAAGTGACAATCATGACATTGACCATGAATGGGATGAACTTACCCATTAAACCTAGACAAATAGCAGATTGGATTAGAACCCAAAACCCTACCATTTGTTGTCTTCAAGAAACACATATGAGGCGGGTTGATAATCACAAGGTTAGAATTAAAGGATGAAGTAAGGCCTTTTGGGCTTCAACTGATCGAAAGAAGGCAGTAGTTGCAATTGTGATATCTGACAAAGCCAAAGTACAAATAGACGTGATCAAAAGGGATAGGGGAGGAATATAGATTCTCTTAAAAGGGAGTATAGACAATGAGGAAATATCACTAATCAACATGTATGCACCAAAAGGTATAGCATCCAAATTTTTAATGGAGAAACTAGGAGAATTAAAGGAGGAAATAGACAGTAAAACCATATTAGCGGGAGACTTGAACCAACCACTATCAAATTTAGATAAATCAAATCAAAAAATAAATAAGAAAGAGGTAAAAGAGGTGAATGAAGTCTTAGAAAACTTAGAGTTAATAGATATATAGAGAACAATAAATAAGGACAAAAAGGAATAAGCCTTCTTCTCAGCACCACATGGCACATTCACAAAAATAGATCATACACTAAGTCACAGAAACATGGCACTCAAATGCAGAAAAGCAGAAATAATAAATGCAACCTTTTCAGATCATATAGCAATGAAAATATTGATCAGTATGGGTACATGGAGAGCCAAAAAAAAATTAATTGGAAATTAAATAATATGATACTCCAAAATCGGTTAGTTAGAAAAGAAATCATAGAAACAATAATTTCATTGAGGAAAATGGCAATGCTGAGGGATGCAGCCAACGCAGTACTTAGACACAAATTAGGGCTGGAAGAGATCAATGAATTGGAAATGCAAATCAAAAAACTTGAGAACGAACAAATTAAAAATCCCCAGAAGAAAACCAATCTAGAGATCCTAAAAATTGAGGGAGAAATTAATAAAATCGAAAGTGATAGAACCATTGAACTAATAAACAAGACTAGAAGCTGGTACTTTGAAAAAAACAGACAAAATAGACAAAGTACTGGTCAATCTAATTAAAAAAAGGAAAGAAGAAAGGCAAATTAACAGCATTAAGGATGAAAAGGGGCACCTCACCTCCAACCAAGAGGAAATTAGTGCAATCATTAAAAACTACTTTGTCCAACCATATGGCAATAAATATGCAAACCCTAGGTGATATGGATGAATATTTAGAAAAATATACATTGCCTAGTCTAACAGAAGAAGAAATAGATTTCTTAAATAATCCCATATCAGAAAAAGAAATCCAACAGGCCATCAAAGAACTTCCTAAGGAAAAAAATTCACAGGGCCTAATGGATTCACCAGTAAATTCTATCAAACATTCAAAGAACAACTAACCCCAATACTATACCAACTATTTGACATAATAAGCAAAGAGGGAGTTCTACCTAATTCCAAAGCCAGGCAGGCCAAAAACAGAGAAAGAAAACTATAGACCAATCTCCCTAATGAATATAGATGCAAAAATCTTAATAAGATACTAGCAAAAGGACTCCAGCAAATGATCAGAAGAGTCATTCACCATGACTCCAGCAAATGATCAGAAGAGTCATTCACCATGATCAAGTAGGATTTATACAAGGGATGCAGGGCTGGTTCAATATTAGGAAAACCATCCACATCATTTACCACATCAACAAGCAAACCAACAAGAACCACATGATTATTTCAATAGACGCAGAAAAAGCCTTTGATAAAATACAACACCCATTCCTCTTAAAAACACTAGAAACCATAGGAATAGGAGGGTCATTCCTAAAACTAATAAACAGTATATATTTAAAACTATCAGGTAAGAGTTCAGTTTTTTCTTATTTAATTACATTTTTCTCTTCTCAGAAGAACCAACTTTATATAGGAATTGGTCAAGAGACTTCCAGAAAACTTGATGATCAACAGTGATGTAAAATAGTTCATAAAGCTAGTATAGAGACCGAGACATTCAATTCTGGAACCATTATTTATTATTTAAAAAAGAATGAATTATCTACCAGATGGGAGGGCCTTCTTTAGTGGAAGCCTGTATCTCTGAGCCTCAGTGCCTCTTGTGGTTCTTTTCCTGAGCAGTAATGTACTTCATTTATTTGACTTGAATCCTCTCATGACTTTTGGAAAAAGAGGTTGAGAGGGGTGAATAAAAAAGAGACAGGCAGAGGAAAGAAGCTAAGGAGGGCAAGGGAGAACAGGCGCATGCAGACGGAAAGAAGGGAAGTGGTGCGGGGTGGGTTTAGCAATGAAAGAGGAAGGTCCAAGAGAGGAGAAAACAGAAAAGGAAAAGAAAAAACGGGAGAAGATTAGAGGACTGCGGAGATCTAGAAAGCATACCGAGTAGAAAGAAGATGAGGATTATTGTGGAGGTAAGAAGGGGGAAGGGTGAGTGTGGATCAGAGAAAGGTTGGATGGAAAAGAAAGGCCGAGGGGATGGACGTTGGGAAAGACAGAGCAGGAAAAGGTAGGGAGGGGGAAAGAGGAGAGGAGTATGGCTAGAGGAAGGGGGGAGGGGACATGAGGGGTCGAAAATGGAAAGAAGAGAGAGAGAGGGAGAGAAATGGGAGGCCGGGGGCTGGAGGCAGAAGAAGGAGAGAGCAGCAGAAGCGGGCGAGACCAGGGAGAAAGTTGGGAGTCCGCCAAAGAGGCAGGTGAGAGGGAAAAGAGGAAATGAGAAAAAGGGATAGAGAAGGGAGAGGGGAAAAAATAATGCAAAGAGAGTTAAAGGAAGAGACGGGGAGAGGGGAGAGGATGAGAGCAGTGGGATGAAGAGACCCACACTGGATACAGAGTCGAACAAGTATAGGAGGATGACATAAGGGAGCAGGAAGGGAGGAGCAGAGAAAAGGGTGGATAGAAAAGGAGGAGAGAGGAGATGAAAGTTGCGAAGGGCAGAATAGAAAGAAGGGTGTGTGGGGGTGGGGTGGGCGGAAGGCAGAGATATAGGGCTAAAAGGAGTTGAAGAGATAGAGAGAGCCAAAAGGGAAATGTGGAGGGTAATTGGGCCAGCCCATGGAGGTTGTTGGAGCGGGCGGGGGAGTTTGGCGAGGGGAGGAAACGAGTCCAGAAGACATGTCAGGTTGCCCTCCACCAGGGCACTCAGTAATTGCCAACACGTTTCTCCTTTTGCTCCTCGGTTTCCCCGGGTAGAGGTGGGGTGTTGGGTATCTCTGGCCTGCAGCCATCCCAGGCTGGTGGCGCCGCTCTCTAGTTGTTGACTTGAACCCTTTCATGACTTTTGCCCTAATTCCCCTCCCCCCCATTTCCCCCCTATCCTTCCTTTAAAGTAGGCTGGAAGACCCCTTTCTCTTCCGGAGAATGGGTCTGGATGTATTCGTGTTTGCTCCAGTGAGAAAATTCTGGGTGGAGGCGGTAGTCCTGTGCTGTTTCGAGCAACCCTGTCCATTGCGAGGATGTTTCCCACATTTCTCCGATCCACTGAGAAGCCAGTGATTTCTGTCCCTTTGCTGATCATGGAAGTGTGATTGCTGTTCCCCCCTGAGAGTGTCAATAAAATACCGGATTCCCCCTTGGAATCTCCGGTCAAATGGGAAGTGGAAAAATAGGTTGAGAGGGGTGAATAGAAAAGAGAGAGGAAGGAAGGTAAGGACGGGGGTGGAGGGGAAGTGGTACACAGAGGGGAGAAAGCAAAGGAAGGAAAAGGCCCTGAGAGAGTATCAAAAAAAGGTGTATTGAAAGAGGAGAACCATCAGGAAATGGGGGGCGCTGTAGTGTGGAGTTGGGAAGGAGAGGTCAGGACACGGTAGGCTTAGGGGAAGGAGTGAGGAGGGTGATAAAATAACGGATCAGGGGACAAGAAGGGAGAAAGAAGAGAGAATCAGAAGAGGGTGAAATGAAAGAATGGAAAGACAGTTGAAGAAAAGAGAGAAGGGGAGGAGAAGAGTAGAGGGATGAAGAGATCAGGACAGCACACAGTAGGAAAAGGATAGGAGTTGTAGTCAAAAGGGGAGAGGGGTAGGATGGATCAGAGAAAGGTTGGATGTAGAAGAAGAGGAGAGGGTCTGAACCTTCGAAAGGACAGAGCAGGGAAAGGTAGAGGAGGAAAGAGGAATTGAAGATGGCTAGAGGGAAGAAAAGAGAGTGGGAGAGAAAAGGGCATAAAATATGTGGGATAGTGAACCAAATATGTTCTCTTACCAGTCACCAGAATGTTGAAAATATATAAGTACTCAAAGATCTTTTTGCCTCTGGTCTGAGCAATATAACAACTGAAATCTCTGCCACACTTTGATCTGGACTCTGAAATAGAAGTAGCTTTGGAGAAGTACACAGAAAATTCTCTTTCAGAACTTTGAACACTGAGCATTCCACTTCATAATAGCTGCAATTGTTCAACAAAGTGGATTCTCTCTGTAGTCAGTAGTTACCCAAGAAGTACAGTTTTAATACAGGGCTAGAAATCGACTAGAAATTGAATATAGAAGTCAGAGAAAATGTCCCCATAAAACTAAGGTAAATTCACCAATTTCTCATGCGTTGTCAAATATAGTAGTAGTCGTCTCTCGGTAACCGAGGATGACGATTTTCTCTGTGCGTTTTCCTCTATGGTGTGAGATTTAAAATGGTTGAGGTCTTAAACTGTAGTGATTAAAATCAGGGAAGATATAAATGATGATAGATATAAGAGAGGGTGAGTAAAATTTGACCTCGAAATATGTTTCACTACAGTGTCTTGGGTTTAAAATCAAATATAAGGTGGTGGCCAGGGAAATATTCCCAATTATTCAAATACCCAAGTCAATTGGGTTTTATAGAGATTTTAATTAACAACACAATGAGTAATCAAAGAAAGAGATAGAGAGTAAGAAAGGAATGAGTATGAAGGGCCTCAAAGCCAATATGGCCTAGACCTGAGTCTTAAAAGAGAAATCAGACAGTTTTTTATAACACATCATAAAATCTGTCTAAGTAAGGATTTTTTTTTAAAGCCATACCTTCTGTCTTGGAGTCAATAGTGTGTATTGGCTCCAAGGCAGAAGAGTGGTAAGGGCTAGGCAATGGGGGTCAAGTGACTTGCCCAGGGTCACAAGGCTAGGAAGTGGCTGAGGCCAGATTTGAACCTAGGACCTCCCATCTCTAGGCCTGGCTCTCAATCCACTGAGCTACCCAGCTGCCCCCTAAGTAAGGATTCCTAATGACACCAGGCCAGCAGCATCTCAGCTGCTTTCACCAGCTCCCTCCTCCATCTGAATGTTTCAGAAGCAGTGTCCTCAGAATGAGTCTCTCCAATCTGAATGCTTCAGAATGACTTTCCAGCTCTTCCCTGAGCTCTTCTTTTTAAGGGCAAAATCTTCTCTGTCACCTCCCCTAAGTCCTTACATCTACCAATCACTATAGATGTTTTCTCAAGGACCGCCCATTTTGAATTCACAGCTAAGTAGTTTTAGTCTCTTTAGTAAGTCAGGGAAAAAATGCTACTGTGTCGACAAATTTCATTAGAAAAAACCTCTGAATAAGTTATCACCCTTTTAGGTTTAAGTAGTTTACAAGTTGCCCCTCCTTTATAGGTACTCAGTATTTCATTGTATCAATTCTAAAACAGTCATGACTCAAAGAACTTCCTGTCCCTTCCATAAGCATGGATCAAAGTACTTTTCATTGTTCTCAAGGAGCTCTCTGTCCTAAAGCAGTCCTAAGTAGGGTGGAGTAGGGATAATCACAAGGCAAGGAGCCCCCACACTCAAATAGAGTTCTCACCATCTGCTAGGGAATTTTTTTTAAGTAGAAGATTCCCCAATGGGGGAAACCCCTAACATTCATAAGTCTGAGAAATTTTGAGGTTTACAATGGTGTTTAGATGAGTGTGTACAAAGACACTTGTGTGTGAAGGAGATTGAAGTGGAAAAGTCGATGCACAGAGACAGTCCCACTCTCTCGGCATTGGAAGCCTGGGTCAAATATATCATGTTGCTCTTTCTACAAACAAAGCTTAATATTGCTTTACAAATTTTGTGTGATCTTCAAAACAGAAACTAAGGAATTAAATCTACTTTTACAATAAAAATAATTCCTATGATTTTGATCTTTAACATTTAGGATTCTTCCTATGAATTAAAATTTTATTTTTTTCCTCCACTTAGTTCTTTCAATTCCACTATCAGCAAACAGAAAACTTTTTCATTCCTGCGATTACCCCTCATTTTAGACAAATTAGTTCAGTATATGTTAATGTTTTCATAGTAAAGACAATTGTTATGACACCCGTTGAGCATAAAATGCTTTTTGTTCATTCTTCTCGTACGAGAAAGAACAGATGATGCATTCATTGATTTTCTTAGCATTAAACAAATGAAAAAAATTCATTGCTGAGAAAATAAAAAGAGAAACCACATAGCTATAGTTATACAGGCAATTTTCCTACCAAAATATCTGAAATCAGTTCATAAGGAAAGGCAAGTTATCACAGATAAATGTAGACACAGGACAAGGTTGAAATAAATTGAAGCTAGGGATAAAAAGGTGAATGTGCATTTTTTTGGGTTTCTTGGTTTAATTTTTTTGTGGGAATAAAAGAGTTCAGATTTCAGAATATAATTACTCTTACTGATGATTATTTTTCTCTTCTCAGAATAGCTGACTTTATATAGCAATTGATCATGAGACTTCCAGAAAAATTGCTGATCATCAGAGTGATGTGGGATACACCCTAAAGCTAAGTCAGACAACCAGAAATTCATTTCTTGTAATTGTTATTTATTGTTTGAGAAAGAATAAAATACCTACAAACTGGAACAGTCTTCCCTAGAGGAAATGGTATCAGACTGGCATTACGAGATAGTTTATATAAGTTACGAGCATCCAGGTTATTTCCTTTCCCATACAGGTCCTTATTTTTCAACCAAGCAAGCTTATCATAAATACATGTCTGTGGTAAGTGATAAGTGGATAGCACATAGGTCATGCACAGTTGTGTGTGGTCAGGGATTAGTGGATAAAACTCAGGGTTATTGACTTTCAGAGATACCTAATTAGTTATCCATAGTTAGCAATGTGTTACTTTGCATTCCATTTTGATCTCTTTGTTTGTCCTGATCTTCCTTTGTTTCCTGATCTTCCTTTCTCAGGCTTAGTTTAATTGGATTTTATCCTACCTCCTGCATGAGCAGCTTGGGGTCCTGTAGGGACTCTGTCAGTGCCCTAAAGCATGAAGAAATGAATTAATCTCCTTTATGTACTTCCCATTCCACTTCATTTACCCTTTTGTATTAGATCTAAAAATAGAGCTAACTTAAGGGCTTTTGCCTCACTCGAAGTATGAGTTAAGTAATTTTTCATCGTTCAGTAAGGAGTTTTACAACTTTACCTTCCCCTAAAGTATGCCTAAGTATGGGTGAAGTAATTTGAAAGTTCCCAATACATTCCTGCTTAAGTACCTTCATTGTTTAAAATGGGGAATAGCCCTAACCAAATGTTCTAAGGTAGATTCTGAGAGATTTTAAGATTCATAGTGCATACCGGTTGATTAGTGTTTTTTATTGATCATCCCTTTCATCAGGATGTATTTACCTTCCCTGTTGCTTTTAACCAGGTCTAGTTTGACTTTGTCAAATACGGTGACTGCAACTCCTGCCTTGGCAGGAGTTGTCCCATCACACGAGGGAACTGACAAAGGATGGTCGGGGCAGAGTCTGAGGAGGCTTACTTCTCTTGTGGCCAAAGAAGGTAAGGCTCTCTCTACCAGAGATGGGGCAATCTGTTTCCTCTCAAACCTGTTAGGTTCGACTCTTAATGTCCTTGATTGAAAAGGGAGGAAGTAAGGTCTCTAAAGCTAAACTCAAAGCTTTGTTAAAGTGATTCAGACAGCTTATCCAGAATTCCCGCCAATGGGGGTTTTAGAGGTTAAGCAATGGGACCTGATAGGACAAAGATTGAAAGAATATAAGAATGAGGGAAAACAGGTCAGGCAAACAATATTTAACACGTGGTCGGTCATGAGAATGATCTTGGCTGATTTACCTTTCCAAACTTCTAGTTCTGGGGAGAAAGGACCTTTGCAAACTCAGGAATCAAAACAGCAGGCTTTGAAACCGGGCACTCCTGAGGCATCAGAGAATGCTGTGAGGGAGGCCGGAAAATGGCCAAACTTGAGGGCCTAACAAGCTGACCTGTCAGAACTGTAAATATACCAAATCCTAGCAGGAAGGCCTAATGAGCTGGTCAACCTTGAGAAACTTGTCAGAACCGTAAATATGCCAAACCTCCAGCTGCAGTAGGTACCTGATAAAGGCCAGGAGGACCCCAACAAATATGTCAAACAACAGGCCAGGAAGACCCCAATAATATAGAATTGTCAAAGCTCCAAGAATAGTAGGAAGCAGATAAGGGCCATATGTGCAGGCAAAATTCCAAGGATGGTAAGGTACCTACAGAAAAGTATAAAAAGCCCAGCCTGTCAGAAGCAACTCGGAACTCTGAGGATAGAGGTTCCCACTGATGCGAGTATCAGTTCAATAAATGGCCTTTCTCTGCCAGTTTGCATTGTTCGTGGACTTCCATGGTGGTGGGTGAAATCCTGGACCTTAACATTTGGGGGCTCGCCGGTACCCCTCCACCTTGGAACCCCCCGGACAGGAGGGCCTAAGGCACTGCCTTGGACCGGACCTTCAGGTGAGCTGAGTGTTGTGTGGCTGTGGGTGCGAATGGTGACCGAATGTGTATGGGGGAGACGACGACCCCTAATGGACATATGGCTCAGTGGGGCATTCGTTCTTGCGGTTTAAACAAGAGCCCCTATGCTAAGCCCCAGGGCCCGCCTTTTTCTAAGGCGAGAGGCTTTGCCTCGCGGCATTGGTATGACCCTCCCACCTGTTTCTGAGTGCTGACTCCAGATGGCTGCATTTCTGAACTTTCGCGAGAAAGTCAGTCAGTTAATGGAGGAAGCGTTTGTGGTCAGGGGAGGGGAAGGATACGGTCCAGGGCAGGTGCCGAGATCGGAACTTTCAGGTGGTTAGAGGCCCCTGGGGCAGAGGTCTGTCTCTGTCGCACGGAGTTCGAGTCTCCGTCTAGTTGTCAGGCCCTGAGCACGAGATTCCGTGTCTCTGTCAGGTACCCTGGCACTTTTGGGACAGGGTTTGAGTCCCTATCTAGTGTGGGGAAAGGGGTTTTTTCAGTCCCCTTTTTGGGAAGATATTGCACCCCTAGGAGAGACTGGGGAATGCCCCACGATCTCTAGGTGATTTTTAGACACACTGAGGTTTTTTTGCCACACGGAGGGATTGGGTGGCCAGCTGCTGGCTGCTTGCCCCTGACAGATAGCCGGAGACAGCCGAAGGACTCCGGAAGAAGCCGAAGGACTCTGGAGGCAGCCGAAGGGAGCTGGCCACTGATGAGTAATTGCAGGTATCAGGTTTCTTTCTTTACTGCCAAGGAAGCCGAAGCAGTGGGAAAAAAAAAAAAGCCGAAGGTCAGGCTGCCTTGGGCAGTGGTTAACCCTTTCCTTGCAACTTCTTGGTCTCAATAATAGAAAACCAGTCTGTTTGTCAAACAGCTTGCTTAAGTGTTTTATGGTCCTTACAAGTACATGCCAAGAAATGAGATCTTAAGATAAGCTCCTAGGATTGGAGCAGTTTACGTGTCTGTGTCTCTGTTATTTGTCTTCTGGCTTTTGCTGTTTGTCTCGTGTGTCTTTCTGTATTTAGACGCAGGTATGTGGATGTGTCGGAGAGGGTGTCCTATAGGGTTCTTTGAGTGTTTGTTGTGGCTGGATTAAAAAAAAAGGGGGGGGGAGTTTGGGATGCAGGGTCACAAAGGAGAATAGATTTTGCACCCCTGCTCCCTCTGCCTGCGTTCCAACAGGCAGGCTATGATGAAGTAACAACACTGTTCCTGATCCTGGAAGCAGGCTTCAGGGCTAGAGAGAGAGTGCAATTGTCTGTTCGATGATTTTTCTCTCCTTTTTCCTTTGGATGGGCCCCCAAAGGAGCGGAAGAGAGAAAATTCTGAGCAGAAAAGGGAGATTCTTACTCCACAGTTAGAAACTTTCTCTTAAGATTAATTCTCAAACTGGGAGGATTGATAATGATTTTGATATGGTACAAATGTAATTTCATGTATTACTGTTTGCCAGTTAAATGTGAAATGTTGCCAGATTTTTATTGAGCACAAAAACTCATGGTTAGGGGTTTGTTTTGTTAGGTCTTGCAATGCATAATGATTTCAGTGAATTTGAAAATTGTGTAAATGTGATTGATAGCAAGTCTGATGCAGAGAGGAAAGTTTATTCTGTATGGACAGAAATCGTACTGACTACTTTATAGATGTAAAAGTCATTCAGAGAAACTTGTGTTGTTGAAAAGAACTTATTCTAGAATTTGAATTTGGGAATCCTTCAAATCACATTTATTTTAATGGCAGCAAGAAATTATATTACACACACAAGAAGTTTTTTAAAGTGGTTAATCTGTGCATGGGATTAATGAGATAAGTGCTAAGAATTTATGTTTTACAAAAGAGGAAATTTTTAAATGATGTTGTTTTTAATCAAGGTTATATGTATTGTTTTTAAACGTGCAAAATGCAAAATGCATAGGAAGGAATTTGTAATCTAGAAATGAACATGTATGTATTCAGATACCAAATGCTGGAACTGAGTAATGCTGAGTGAATGCTAAATATGTATGCATTATATTATGAAGAGGATTAAGTTTTCCACCTAAATAGGTTAAGGGTATATGACATACAACCTGTATGCCCTTAACAAGATAAATTCAACCAGCCCTGTAATCGAGAGGGCTTTTCATGAGGATTAAATACAGTCTAGCTTCAGGTATATCAGAGAGGTCAGGCTGGAACTCCAGGTAACATGTAGCTAACTAGGGAAAGGTGATTCAGTACATGTGAAAGGAAATAACTTCATATCTTATAACCTAGCTAGATAAGTTAATAATTGGATTTTGGGGTATCTGGATTCATTTTATGAAGTGCTCCATTTCAATGAGAGTAATGAATAGAGATACTAGTTGATATTAAGATACAACAAATTATAAATTGGAATTTAATCAAGTATGTAGCAATATTTTGAGCTACAAGAAAACTAAACAGGAGGATCTAAATGCTTTGTACTTCAGTTTGGTTACACACTGAAAGATTGCTAGAGAACTTAATCACAGTTATTTGGAAGTTGGGAAGTTCAAACTAAAAATTTACTGAAAGTAAATTATTATGAAAGAAGTTTGATAAATTCAAAATTTTAAATTGAAGTACGCTCACTTGTTAAAGAAGGATGGGACAAGGCTGTTAAGTAATAAATCTAAATTGAGCCAAGGAGCCTTCGGATAACTTGCTCAGAAACTATTAACCCCTTCCTTTCACACAGGAAGGAGAAAGAAGTGCTTATAATTATTCTACACTGATACTTATGATCTGACATAGGGGCTTCAAAGAGTTAACAACCGCTGTGTGATAGAACTTAAAGATGAGTATATCTTAATTGTAGAAACGGAGGTTTTAAGGTGCTCAAGCAAGCAAATATTGCCAGCCCTGGCTGACCAAAAAAAAAAAAGCTTGTTTGCAGCTGTGGAATCTCACTACAAACATTCCAGGTCCAGAATGATAAAATGATTTAAGTGATATGTAATTGATAAAGTTACCTCATATGAGTTCTGGGGATTGTTGGTTGATATTTTGGTTACATTTTTAATCTGTATAAGGATATATGTGGCAATCAATAGCCAAAGAATAGGTAGGGTGTTAAAAATGACATATATGTGAAATGCTTGCTCAGAAATTTATGATTATTATGTGAATGGCTGCTAAAATGTGTTTAAGTATTATTTGGATGTAAACAAAACCTTATTGTAAACCTGACTCTACCATATATTTTGTTACCTCAGTCTACCAATTTGTGCTATGAACTGAAATTTATGGTTGAGCTCTATGCTAAAGACAGTTCAATGATGTCATCTTTTAAATCAGAATTCTTTTGGGTTACCGATTAGCGGTTGAAGTGATACCAGGGGGCTGGTTGTTTGACTTATGATGGAAAAAGCAGGTTAGAGAAAGTGGGGAGGTATGTTGGGTTTGAATTTGGTAGGAGGGAAGTTTGATTTAGAGTCCATAAAGCTTTAGTATGTGGGTTTGTAAAGGAAGGATGGACGGTGTGTTCTGCTTTTAAGCAGAGGGTTTTGAAGAAACAGAAAGGGAGAGAGAAGGTGAAAGGGAACAGATGAATGTTCTGCTCTCACAATTGGCTCTTTAACTTAGGGATAATATATAAAGTAATGTATGTGGGAAAATCACACACGATTCTTTAATTTCTCTGGACAGTTACCCTGAAGTGATTCCTGCATGACCTTGTCTTAGACTTTCAGATGGCCTAGGTCCAGGAGATGATACAACCCTGGTTTATAGGGAACCACTTAATTCAGCACTCATGTGACTACACCTGATGTGTAAATACATGAAAATAATTGAGTGATCAGCCTTGTAGGGATATTAAAGGCTTGTTTGGGGGTGTGGAGATTTGTTCCTGGATTGCTGATAAGCAAATTTCTCTCAGCTGAAATGGGGGAAAACTTGTCTTTTAAGGAAAAAGAAGGCTTCTGGGACCCAGTGGCAAGTGCTCTAAGGAGAGGAAGTCCTAGGATGGTTATAGAGAAGGCAGCCCAAGGCTCACTTTGGACTGAATTTTCCTGACCATCCTCGAGTGAAACAACAATGGCAAGTGACAGCCTTGCTTGGTGTGTCTTTTATGACTTGGAGATATTTCCCTTTCAGGGCCTTCTTCCTTCGTGACAATTCCCATGATCAGCATATAATGCAAATGGTGATATTAAAGTTTCCATTTCCTCAAACAACCCTAATAATTGGGAATTCTCAAATTGTTAGGAACATGCTTTGAGAAATAGGTGGAGTTTATTCCTAGATGGCATGTATTTGTAGCCTTAATTTACCACAGTTGAGGTTTGGTTCTTGAGATTGGAAAGATAGCTCACAAAAAAAGATAGCTGGTTTCCCCAGCCTCTGGGTAAGGAAATGCATCGGTAAGATATTGTTACTCCAGTGTTTATAGACGTCATAGTTAATGTGTATTTTGCAATAGGATATTCTTTAACAGAAACGTCACCTACCAACTCTGCAAACAACTCAGGAATGGATCTGTTCCTGTCAGAAGATGATTTCTGAAGATGAAGTCTGTTGGTTAAGATACCCAAATGCAAATGTGTGATGTTCATTGCTATTGTATTAATGTCCTGTTCCTATCTGCTATTTGCCCCAGTACCCTTCTCTCTTAGGGGCTGACTTCCCCTTGTGACCGGTCTGCCAATTGAGGGAAGGAGTGTCAGGACACCCTTCAGATCTCCAGGCAGTTCTCTACCGACCTGGGACCCTGGAATCCACTGAGGATGCGCCCCTAAAGACACTGTCTGCAGCCTTCACTCCCCCTCGTATTCCCCTCCCTCTCTCTCCTACACATAGGTAGGGACAGCTCTACACCCATGCTCAGCACTGAAGAAACTACAGAAGATCTAGACCTCCGCCCTTTTCCCCTTAGACATTTGGAGAGGGGAGAGGAGGGGATGGGATGGCAGGGGGCACTGAACCAGGTGGGGCCTGAGACTCTGGCCCTCCGGGAGGCTGTGTGGTTCCCCTATGGATGGCTGGGCTGGCCAGATGGCACGACTCACCAGGAGCAGTGGGGAGACAGTTAGCAAAAGGAATACATGACCCACTCGATTCCATTACTTCACTTTCTCCCTGGCCTCTTGGTTTCCCCCTCCCTTGTCACAGAGTATCCCTCAACTGGGAAATACCTTATCCCACCCGCAGGAGGGCACTGGCTGTGCCCCCATTCTGGCCTACAGCCCTGTGTCTCCCCTAGCTCCCTCACTGCCCGCTGCACCCCCTCACAATAGTACCCCGAGTGACCTGCTATGCCAAGCAGGACCTCCTCTTCCTTAAGGAGGGGGCCTCTGTGCAGCCTTGGGCGAGGAGTGCTGCTTCTATGTTAACCACTCAGGGATTATTAGGGACTCCCTGAGCAAGCTATGAGAAGGTCTAGAAACCCTGACTGAAGGAGGGGGAAACTGCCGGCCCCTGATACGCGACCTTTTCTCCCTAGTCATGTCCCTCAGAGGACCCCTCATAATCTTAACCCCACTCTTGACATTTGGCCCCTGTATCTTTAACCGCCTTTTCGGTTCATAAAAGACTGACTAGATGCCATCCAGCTGCTGGCCGTTCGACAACAGTACAGACCCCTAGCCGAGAGCCACGAGCTGCCCCAGTGGGTGGGCCTAACCACTGCCCCCTAAAAGAAAAAGGAGTTGGGAATGAGGGAGGCCGGAAAATGGCCAAACTTGAGGGCCTAACAAGCTGACCTGTCAGAACCGTAAATATACCAAATCCTAGCAGGAAGGCCTAATGAGCTGGTCAGCCTTGAGAAACTTGTCAGAACCGTAAATATGCCAAACCTCCAGCTGCAGTAGGTACCAGATAAAGGCCAGGAGGACCCCAACAAATATGTCAAACAACAGGCCAGGAAGACCCCAATAATATAGAATTGTCAAAGCTCCAAGAATAGTAGGAAGCAGATAAGGGCCATATGTGCAGGCAAAATTCCAAGGATGGTAAGGTACCTACAGAAAAGTATAAAAAGCCCAGCCTGTCAGAAGCAACTCGGAACTCTGAGGATAGAGGTTCCCACTTATCCTTGCTTTATGAACACATTTTAGATATTTTGGTAGGACAATTCCCTGTATCACTATAGTATTATATCTATGTATTTTATCTTATTTTGTCATCAATGGAACTTTCCCCACTTTTGTTGATTCTAAGCAAATAAATGAATGCATAATCTGTTCTTTCTAGTACAAGAAGGGTGCACAGAACTTCATTTTATGTTCAAAAGGTGTCATAACAATTGTCTTTCCACTGCAAATTTTAATACATACCAAAATAATTTATCTAAAATGAGGGGTAATAGCAGGATTTAAAAGGTTTGCTGAGAGAGGAATTGAAAGAACTAAGTGGAGGAAAAATTAAAGTTTTAATTCATAGAAAGACTCCTAAATGTATTAGGAACGATCAAAATCATAAAAATTATTTTTAATTGCAAAAGTAGATTTAGTACCTTAGTTTCTGTTTTGAAAATGATACAATTTTTTAAAAGCAATATTAAGCTTTGTTTGTAGACATAGCAACATGATTTATTTGACAACTGAGGTGAAACTGTTGAATTTACCTTAGTTATATGTGGACATTTTCTCTGTCTCCTATAATTATAGTCAATTTCCAGCCCATTATTAAAATTCTACTTCTTGTGTAACTTCTGATTACATACAGAATCTTCGTTGCTTAAAAATTGCAGGTATTATAGAGTGGAATGCTCCGAGTTCAAAGTTCAGAAACAGAATTTTCTGTAAGCTTCCCCAAAGCTACTTCTGTTTCTGAGTCCAGATCCAAGTGTGGCAGATATTTCAGTTATGGTTTTTCTCAGAACATATGCAAAAGTGAACACATTTGATTTACTATCCTACATATTTTATTTTTGATGGAGATATTATATCTAAATAGATTATTAAGATTTTATTAATTTAA
Organism: Monodelphis domestica; assembly: GCF_027887165.1. NCBI lineage: Eukaryota > Metazoa > Chordata > Mammalia > Didelphimorphia > Didelphidae > Monodelphis > Monodelphis domestica. The sequence goes on from NC_077236.1 coordinate 3,168,997, forward strand.
TATTACATATGCAATATAGAAATTGTATTATGATGAAATTACATTTCCTAGATTACATAGAAATATTACAAGGAAGTAATATGACTCTGTAGAAAGTAAATTAATGTTTTAGTGTTATTACAGATTTCAGTTACTTAAATAGATTTTCATTTTCCACATTTTGGTCAAGTAATTTGCTTCTTGTTTATCTTCACTTCAGTCATCCAGCAGTCACTTTATCTTTAATAAATGTCTTAGGCTGTTTTCAAAGATCTAACTAAGTTAAAAGTGCTTTGTAGTTTGCTTTTCCCTCTGGTGTTTGGAAAAAGGAAATCTGGGGATGACAAGTCTTTCCAATTGAAGCATACTTCCTGATACTGTGTTTAATAATTCTTAGTTTAAACTACTTAAAGATGGCAGGATAGATAAAATCTTGATGAAATATCTGGGTCAGAATGTGACTGAAGAAATTACAGGTTTTCCGACTGACTCGAGGCACAATACTTAAACTCTGCCTTAATGTTCTCCTCCATAAGACGGACCTGAGGCTATAGAGCATGTCATGTAATTTCTAACCCTAGGAACACAAAACATAAACACAGCTCTAAGCTTGGAGGAATGATAGTTATATTGTATATTGGATGAGAGGCCAGTCCAGCAACAAAACCCTTCTCCTGTTCAAGACCAAGAGACCCTGAAAAGTATGAGAGACCTTATTTTCTACCCCTCAAATTAGAACTTTTAAAAATAATTCTTTAATCATTATTTTATTTTGTCATTTTCACACATTATTCATTGGAAAAAAAGATACTCTTCTATTCCTCCCCCCACCTTGGAACACCCCTCCCATAGCTGACGCAAGTTTCCACTGGATATCACGTGTCCTTGATTCAAACCTATTTTCATGTTGTTGGTATTTGCATTAGGTTGTTCATTTAGAGTCTCTCCTCATTCATGTCCCCTCAACCCCTGTAGTCAAGCAGTTGTTTTTCTCAATTTGTCCTCTGCTTGTGGCTACTGTTTTTTCTTCTAGGTCCCTCCAGAAAGTTCAGGGGCTTTGTATTGACAATAATTGAGAAGTCCATTTCGCTCGGTTGTACCACAGTGCTTCAGTCTCTGTGTACGATGTTTCCCTAGTTCTAATTCCTTTCACTCTGCATCACTTCCTGGAGGTTGTTCCAGAGTCCCATGGAATTCCTCCGCTTTATTATTCCTTTTAGTACAGTAGTATTCCATCACCAACATATACCACAATTTGCTCAGCCATTCCCCAATTGAAGGGCATCCCCTCATTTTCCAATTTTTGGCCACCACAAAGAGTGCAGCTATAAACATTCTTGTACAAGTCTTTTTCCTTATTATCTCTTTGGGGGTACAGACCCAGCAGTGCTATGGCTGGATCAAAGGACAGACAGTCTTCTCTCGCCATTTAGGCATAGTTACAAATTGCCCTCCAGAATGGTTGGATCAATTTACAACTCCACCAGCAATGAATTAATGTCCCTACTTTGCAACATCCCCTCCAGCGTTCATTACTTTTCTTTTCTGTCATGTTAGCCAATCTGCTAGGTGTGAGGTGATACCTCAGGGTTGTTGTATTTGCATCTCTCTGATTTTTTCCCCCTTGAAACATTATTTTATTTGGTCATTTCCAAACATTATTCATTGGAAACAAAGATCATGTTCTTTTCCTCCCCCCAAACCCCACCACCTCTCCCATAGCCGACGCACGATTCCACTGGGTATCACATGTGTTTTGGGTTTGAACCCATTTCCATGTTGTTGGTATTTGCATTAGAGTGTTCATATAGAGTCTCTCCTCAGACGTATCCCCTGCCCCCCTGTAGTCAAGCACTTGCTTTTCCTCGGTGTTTTTCCTCCCATAATTTATCCTCTGCTTGTAGATAGTGTTTTTTAGATCCCTGCAGATTGTTCAGGGACATTGCATTGATACTAATGGAGAAGGCCATGGCCTTCGATTATACCACAAGGTATTAGTCTCTGTGTACAATGTTCTCCTGGTTCTGCTCCTCTCGCTCTGCATCGCTTCCTGGAGGTCTTTCCAGTCTCCATGGCAGTGCTATAGCTGGAGCAAAGGGCAGACAGTCTTTCATCACCCTTTGGGCATAGTTACAAATTGCCCTCCAGAATGGTTGGATCAATTCACAACTCCACCAGCAATGAATTAATGTCCCTACATTGCCACATCCCCTCCAGCATTCATTACTTTCCTTTGCTGTCATGTTAGCCGATCTGCTAGGTGTGAGGTGATCCCTCAAGGTTGTTTTGATTTGCAGCTCTCTGATCATAAAACATGTAGAACACTTTTTCATGTGCTTATTAAGAATTTTGATTTCTTTGGCTGAGAACTGCCTGTTCCTGTCCCTTGCCCATTTACCAATTGGAGAATGGCTTGATTTTTGGTACAATTGATTTAGCTCTTTGTAAATTTGAGTAATTAAACCTTTGCCAGAGGTTTTTATGAAGACTGTTTCCCAATGTGTTGCTTCCCCTCTGATTTTAGTTACATTGGTTTTGTTGGTACAAAAACTTTTTAATTTGCTGTAGTCCAGATGATTTATTTTGCATTTTGTGACTCTTTCTAATTCTTGCTTGGTTTTAAAGCCGCTCCCTTCCCAAGGGTCTGACGTGTATACTATTCTGTGTTTGCCTCATTTTCTTATAGTTTCCTTCTTTATGTTCAAGTCATTCACCCATTTTGAATTTATCTTGGTGTAGGGTATGAGGTGTTGATCTAAATCCACTCTTTCCCGCACTGTCCTCCAACTTTCCCATCAGTTTTTATGAAATAGTGGATTTTTGTCCCCAAAGCTGGGGTCTTTGGGTTTTTCATATACTGTCTTGCTGAGGTCACTTACCCCGAGTGTATTCCACTGATCCTCCTTTCTGTCTCTTAGCCAGTACCAAATTGTTTTGATGACCACATATCATTTATTAGCTCAATGGTTCTATCACTTTCGATTATATTAATTTCTCCCTTAATTTTTAGGATCTCTAGATTGGTTTTCTTCTGGGGTTTTTTAATTTGTTCGTTCTCAAGTTTTTTGATTTGCATTTCCAATTCATTGCTCTCTGCCCGCCCTAATTTGTTAATATATGCACTCATGGGTATGTATATTCCTCTAAGTACTGCTTTGGCTGCATCCCTCACCACTGTCATTTTCCCCAATGCAATTATTAATTGTTTCTCTGATTTCTTCTCTAACTAACCGTTTTTGGAGTATCATGTTATTTAATTTCCAATTAATTTTTGATTTGGCTATCCATGTACCCATACTGATCAATATTTTCATTGCTTCATGATCGGAAAAGGTTGCAATTATTATTTCTCCTTTTCTGCATTCGAGTGCCATGTTTCTATGACCTAGTGTATGATCTATTTTTGTGAATGTGCCATGTTGCGCTGAAAAGAAGGTATATTCTTTTTTGGCCCTATTTATTTTTCTCCATATGTCTATTTACTCTAATTTTTCTAAAATTTCATTCACCTCTTTTACCTCTTTCTTGTTTATTTTTTGGTTTGAGTTATCTAAATTTGATACTGGTTGGTTCAAGTCTCCCACTAATATGGTTTTCCTATCTATTTCCTCCTTCAATTCTCCTAGTTTCTCCATTAAAAATTTGGATGCTATACCATTTGGTGCATACATGTTGATTAGTGATATTTCCTCATTGTCTATACTCGCTTTTAGCAGAATATATTTACCTTCCCTATTCCTTTTGATCAGGTCTATTGTGCTTTGGCTTTGTCAGATATCATGATTGCAACTCCTGCCTTCTTTCTATCAGTTGAGGCCCAAAAGTTCATACTCCAACCTTTAATTCAAACCTTGTGAGTGTCAACCCGTCTCATATGTGTTTCTTGAAGACAACATATAGTAGCGTTTTGGGATCTAATCCAATCTCCTATTTGTCTACATTTTATGGGTGAGTTCATCCCATTCACGTTCAAAGTTATGATTGTTATTTGTGGATTCGCTGGCATTTTGATATCTTCCTCTAGTTCTGACCTTTCTTCTTTAGCTTTCTCTTTTAAACCAGTGATTTACTTTAGGTCAGTCCCCCTAGTCCCCTCCCTTGAGATGCTTCCCTTTCTAGCCCCTCCCTTTTTATGCTCCCTTCCCCCCCCTCTCCTTCCCTCCCTTTTTGTACTCCCTCCTCCCTCCCCCTCCTTGATTTTCCTTTCTTTCTTGCCCTAATGGATAAGATAGAATTCAGGATCTCACAAGATCTAGATGTTCTTCCCTCTCAGATTTGATTTCACTGAGAGTAAGGTTTAAGTAATTCCACTTCACGCTCTCTTCCTCTCCTTCTCATATGAGAGTTCTTCCCCTCCCCTTCCCATGTGTATCTTTATATTGGAAAGATTATTCTATTGATTCCCCCCCTATTTCTTGAAGTTAATCTTAATATTATCGCGGTTCCCCCCTCCCATTTCCTTTCTTTGCCCCAACTTTCCCCAAATCTTCTTAATGCCCAAATCTTTCCCTATGCATGTTTCTTCTAACTACTCTTATGATGATACAATTTATGAGAGTTACACAAAACATTTTCCCCACATATTAATATATATAATTTGATGTAAATGTAGTCCTTATAGAAGAGAGTTTGACTTAAAGAAAAAGATAAGATTTATCTCCTTTTCCCTTTCTTGAATATTTACCTTTTCATGTTTCTCTTGCTTTCTGTGCTTGGATATCGAAGTTTCCACAGAGCTCTGATCTTTTCTTAGAAAATGCTTGGAAATCCTCTATTTTGTTGAATGCCCATACATTCCGCTGTAAGTATATAGTCAGTTTTTCTGGGTAGTTGATTCTTGGTTGGAGACCCAGCTCTCTTCCCTTTCTAAATATCGTGTTCCATGCTTTGCGGTCTCTTAGTGTGTTAGCCGCTAAGTCGTGTGTGATCCTTATAGGAGCCCCCTTATATCTGAAGCTCTTCTTCTTGGCTTCTTGTAGGATTTTCTCCTTTACATGGAAGCTCATGAATTTGGCAATTACATTCCTAGGGATTGTCTTTTGGGGACTTAGTATAGAAGGTGTTCTATTAATCCTTTCTATTTCTATTTTGCCCCCTTGCTCCAGAACGTGAGGGCAATTTTCTTTTATAATCGCCTGTAGAATAATATGGAGTTTATTGTTTACCTCTGGTTTTTCTGGGAGACCGATAATTCGGAGATTTTCTCATCTCCCTCTGTTTTCCAGATCTGTGACCTTCTCAGTGAGATATTTTATGTTTTCTTCTAATTCATTATTTTTTTTGGGATTGCTTTATTGATTCTTGCTGTTTTATCACCTCGCTTTCTTCGAGGTGCTTAATTCTGGTCGTTAGGGACTGGTTTTGCTTTTCAGCCTTGTCTGCCCTTCTATTGGATGCTTCCAGTTCTTATTCTGAGCATTTTTATCTGTCAGACAGCTGATCTCTTTCTCCCATTTTTCTTTCCAGGTTTCCATCTTTTGGATAAGTTCCAGTTTGAGATCTTTCAGAGCTTGTTGATAGTTTCCATTTTGGGAGGCGTGTTCTGAATTTTTTTGGATTTCCTCCTCATTCTCCTCTGTTCCTTGGGTACTTCCACCATAAAAGTTTTCAATAGTCACTTTTTTCCCTTTCTTCCTGGAGGCTTGATTTTGGGCCATGTGAGCCATCCCTTTGGTGGTTATATTCCCCTTTCCTTTTTGGTCTGGGATCTGGGTTATATGGGTGGTTTTTCTGTGAATTTAGGTTGCTTCAGACTAGTTCTTCCCAGCCTCCGAGGTTTCTTAGAGTGCTGGGTCCCTGATCACAGCCACACTGCCCAGGTGTTCAGCTCCGCCCAGATAATCAAGGCGTGGTCCTCCCCTGGTGTTTAGCTCCGCGGAGATGTTCAGCTCAGCCGCCCCAAGTACAGCTCCGCTGAAGATCTGGATTCTCCAGTGAAACCGCCCTGAGATGTTTTTTCCTGGCCGTCCCCAGATCCCAAGGACACTGGAGTGCCCCCCCCCAGACAGAGACGTTCCCCACTCACTCGCTGACCCGGTGAGCACTCAGGTAGCTCACTCTGGTTTAGTGGGGGAGGTGTGGTGGGGGAAGGGCGGCTCAGTTCACTTTTTTGTACAAGCTTTTCCTTCTTATTTTAGTGTGGAAATGTTCAAGCCCCACGTACCTTTGCCTCCGTGGGGTACTGGGGAGTCCTTCTGTTCCTCCAAAGGTGATTTTATTCTCCTTTGATGTAGTCTATTTCATTTGGGGCCGCGGAGAGGAAGCGTGTGGCGTCTAGATTGTAACCATGATTACCCAGAAGTCCGGGGGCATACCTTTTGATTTGAGTCCAGAAGGAGGGTTCCCCACCTGTGTCCTATTGTGAAGTCTGAATTCCAGTCCCCTAGCAGCATTCAGTTTGTGATCAGTAAAGAAGGGTTTTCAGAGGTCTGAACTTCAGCTGCTTCTAAGCCCCCATCTTGACTCCAACTCCTTCCAATAAGAATTTTTCATAGAATAAGAGCAAGGTGTAGATACAGAAGGGGAGAGGGAATGTACAGAAAAAACATACAAATTCCAAAAGAAAAATATGCAATGGACACAGTGTCCAGAACAGCTGAAAATAACTTCAAAAACAAATTGAGAGAGGTAGTGGAAAAGTTAGGAACAAAAAAAGAAAAGAATGCAAGAAGAAATGGGCCAATTGGGAAAGGGGAATCAAAAACTGACAGAAGGAAATAAGGCCTTAAAATGAGAACTGACAATCGAGAAACTAGTATCATCTTGAGAAGTCAAGAAAAAATGAAGGAAATTCAAAGGAATGATAATGAAAAACTTCAAATATCTTATTTTTTAAATTAATTTATTTAGCCAATTTAGAACATTATTCCTTGATTACGGGGGTTTGTGGGGTGCTCAGGGAGGAGTAGTATCTCTGGTATGGAGGGCTTGTCGTGCCCTCTTAGGGCAGCTATACAACCTCTGACCCTCACCTGACACCCAGCTCTCACTTGTAGCTCCTAGTAGCTGCTAGCATGCGGCAGCAGCCACACCCTGGCCAAAGGCTTCGACAGGCCGGCTAAACCTTGTGAGGGTAGCCATCGGGTCGTAGACCCCTGGTGAACTAAGGCTTTGCTCCCCCAGCATGTGAAGACTGCTTTGTCCAAACAGACGGAAGAAACCAATAAGAAGGTTCAGTGGCTGAGAGGGCGACGCAGCAAAGCACTGTGGAGTGTTTAGGGCATGTTGGAGCACAAAAGACAACCAGGCCATTCAATCCTGCTGAGGAATCTCCAGGTGTAACGATTTTTCATGCCAATGGACCCAGGCTTCCAACACTGAGACTGTGGGACTATCTCTCTGCATCGACTTTTCCTCTTAAATCTCCTTCACGCACAAGTGTTTTTGTGCACACCTCTACAACACAGATGAAAGGGCACAAAGACATTCCTCATTCTCGCTTACCGAGAGACTACTACTACACTGGTTACAATAATCACAATATTTCCCGTCCTCGCCTCCACCCACCCTTCACGAAGCCAACACACAATTTCATTGGGTATTACTTGTGTCCTTGACCAGAACCTATTTCTATGCTATTTATGTTTGCACTACGATGTTCATTTAGAGTCTACATCACCAACCATATCCCTTCAACGCATGCAATCAAGGAGTTGGTTTTCTTCAGTGTTATTACTCCCACAATGTTTCCTCTGAATGCGGAGAGTTGTTTTTCTCATGGATTCCCCCATGTTCTTCAGGATCCCTTCATTGCCAATAGTGAAGCAGGCCATTATGATCGATTTTACCACAGAGTATCAGTCTCTATGGACAATGTTCATATCCCTTCCCCATTTATCAAGTGGAGAATGGCTTGAATTTTTGTACAATCGTAGCTCTTTATTAATTGGAGTAATTAGACCTTTGTCAGAGGTTTTTGTAATGAAGATTGTTTCCCAAGTTGTTGCTTCCCTTCTAATTTTGGATGAATGAGTTTTGTTTGTACAAAACCTTTTTAATTTTATGTAATCAAAATTGTTGATTATACATTTTGTGATTTTTTCTACCTCTTGCTTTGTTTTAAAGTCTTTCGCAAAGATCTCACAGGTATACTATTCTGTGTTCACCTAATTTGCTTATAGTTTCCTTCTTTTTAAAAAAATTTTATAATATTTTATTTGATCATATCCAAGCATTATTCATTAAAGACAAAAACCATTTTTTCCTCCCCTCCACCCCCCCCTAGCCGATGCGTGACTCCATTGGGTATCACATGTGTTCTTGACTCGAACCCATTGTCATGTTGTTAATGTTTCCTTTAGAGTGTTCGTTTAGAGTCTCTTCTCTGTCATGTCCCCTCAACCGCTATAGTCAGGCAGTTGCTTTTCCTCGGTGTTTCTACTCCCACAGCTTGTCCTCTGCTTATGAATAGTGTTTTTTCTCCCAGAAAATTATTCCTTTTACCACAATAGTATTCCATCACCAACATATACCACAATTTGTTCAGCCATTCCCCAATTGATGGGCATCCACTCGTTTTCTAATTTTTGGCCACCACAAAGATTCACTAGAGATTCAACCAAAAAATAATATAAAAAATTAACAACTTTAGCTAAGTTTCTGGATACAAAATAATCCCTCATAAGTAATCAGCATTTCTCTATATTTCTAACAATGCTCAGCAGCAAGAACTACAAAGAGAAATCCCATTCAAAATTACCTTAGACAAAATAAAATACTTAGGAATCTATCTCGCGAGACAAACACAGGAACTATATGAACACAGCTACAAAACACTCTCCACACAACTAAAACTAAACTTGAGCAATTGGAAAAACATTAACTGCTCATGGATAGGACGAGCCAATATAATAAAAATGACCATCCCACCCAAACTTATTTGTCTATTTAGTGCCATACTCATTGAACTCCCAAAAAATTTCTTTACTGATTTAGTAAAAACCATAAGAAAGTTCATTTGGAATAATAAAAGATCAAGGATATCCAGGGAAATAATGAAAAAAAACCCACAAATAATGGTGGCCTTGCAGTCCCAGACCTTAAACTATATTACAAAGCAGCTGTCATCGAAACAATTTGCTACTGGCTAAGAGACAGAAAGGAGGATCAATGGAATACACTGGGGGCAAGCGACCTCAGCAAGACAGTATTCTATAAACCCAAAAATCCCAGCTTTTGGGACAGAAATCCACTATTCGATAAAAACTACTGGGAAATTTGGAAGACAGTGTGGGAGAGATTAGGAATTGATCAACACCTCACACCCTACACCAAGATAAATTCAAAATGGGTGAATGACTTAAACATAAAGAAGGAAACCATAAGTAAATTGGGTAAACACAGAATAGTATACATGTCAGACCTTTGGGAGGGGAAAGACTTTAAAACCAATCACAAATTAAAAAGCTTTTAACAAACAAAACCAATGTAACTAAAATCAGAAGGGAAACAACAAATTGGGAAATAAATCTTCATAGAAACCTCTGACAAATGTATAATTACTCCAATTTATAAAGAACTAAATCAATTGTACAGAAAAATCAAGCCATTCTCTAATTGATAAAAGGGCAAGGGACATGGATAGGCAGTTTTCAGATAATGAAATCAAAACTATTAATAAGCACAGGAAGAAGTGTTCTAAAACTCTTATAGTCAGTGAGATGCAAATCAAAATAACTCTGAGGGATCACCTCATGCCAAGCAGATTGGCTAACATGACAGCAAAGGAAAGTAATGAATGCTGGAGGGGAATGTGACAAAGTAGGGACATTAATTCATTGCTGGTGGAGTTGTGAACTGATTCAACCATTCTGGAGGGCAATTTGGATGCCCAAATGCCCAAAAGGCGACAAAAGAATGTCTACCCTTTAATCCAGTCATAGCATGGCTGGGTCTGTACCCCAAAGAGATAATGGAGATAAAGACTTGTACGAGAATATTCATAGCTGCGCTCTTTGTGGTGGCCAAAAATTAGAAAATGAGGGGATGCCCATCAATTGGGGTTAGCTCAAGAAATTGTGGTATATGTTGGTAATGGAATACTATTGTGCTATTGTACTATTGGCTCCCTCTCTTTCTCTTCAGCTCCTTTTAGAGGTATTTCTCTGCCTTCTGCCCACCCCACCCCAACACACCCCTCTTTCTATCCTGTCCTTCCCAACTTTCATCTCTTCTCTCTTCTCCTTTCCTATCCACCCTCTTTCTCTGCTCCTCCCTTCCTGCTCCCTTACCTCAGCCTCCTATAGTTTTTCGACTCTGTATCCAGTGTGGGTCTCTTCATCCCACTGCTCTCATCCTCTCCCCTCTCCGTCTCTTCCTTTAACTCTCTTTGCATTATTTTTTCCCCTCTCCCTTCTCTATCCCTTTTTCTCATTTCCTCTTTTCCCTTTCGCCTGCATCTTTGGCGGACTCCCAACTTTCTCCCTGGTCTCGCCTGCTTCTGCTGCTCTCTCCTTCTTCTGCCTCCAGCCCCTGCCCTCCCATTTCTCTCCCTCTCTCTCTCTTCTTTCCATTTTCGACCCCTCATGTCCCCTCCCCCCTTCCTCTAGCCATACTCCTCTCCTCTTTCCCCCTCTCTACCTTTTCCTGCTCTGTCTTTCCCAACGTCCATCCCCTCGGCTCTTCTTTCCATCCAACCTTTCTCTGATCCACACTCCCCCTTCCCCCTTCTTACCTCCACAATAATCCTCATCGTCTTTCTACTCGGTATTCTGTCCAGATCTCCTCAGTCCTCTAGTCTTCTCCTCCCGTTTTTTCTTTTCCTTTTCTGTTTTCTCCTCTCTCTTACCTTCCTCTTTCATTGCCAAACCCACCCCGCACTGTTTCCCTTCTTTACCTCTGCATGCGCCTGTTCTCCCCTGCCCTCCATAGCTTCTTTCCTCTGCCTGTCTCTTTTTTATTCACCCCTCTCAACCTCGTTTTCCAAAAGTCATGAGAGGATTCAAGTCAAATAAATCAAGTACATTACTGCTCAGGAAAAGAAACACAAGAGGCACTGAGGCTCAGAGATACAGGCTTCCACTAAGGAAGGCCCTCCCAGCTGGTAGATAATTCACTCTTTCTTATATAATAAATAATGGTTCCAAAATTGAATGTCTGGGTTTCTATACTAGCTTTATGAACTATTTTACATCACTGTTGATCATCAATTTTTCTGGAAGTTTCTTGACCAATTCCTATATAAAGTTGGTTCTTCTGAGAAGAGAAAAATGTAATTAAATAAGAGTAATTATATTCTGAAATCTGAACTCTTCTATTAGTTATTTTTCCCCCACCAAAAAAAGATCAAACCAAGAATCAAAAATATAGATTCAGTTTTTTATCTCCATCTTCAACTTATTTCAACCATGTACTGTGCCTATATTTATCCATGATAATTTATCCTTGCTTGATGAACACATTTTAGATATTTTGGTAGGGAAATTCCCTGTATCACTATAGTATTATATCTATGTATTTTATCTTATTTTGTCATCAATGGAACTTTTCCCACTTTTGTCGATTCTAAGCAAATAAATGAATGCATAATCTGTTCTTTCTAGTACGAGAAGGGTGCACAGAACTTCATTTTATGTTCAAAAGGTGTCATAACAATTGTCTTTCCGCTGCAAATCTTAACACATACCAAACTAATTTATCTAAAATGAGAGGTAATAGCAGGATTTGCTAAAAGGTTTGCTGATAGTGGAATTCAAAGAACTAAGTGGAGGAAAAATTAGAGTTTTAATTCATAGAAAGACTCCTAAATGTATTAGGAATGATCAAAATCATAAAAATTATTTTTAATTGCAAAATTAGATTTAGTACCTTAGTTTCTGTTTTGAAAATGATACATTTTTTAAAACCAATATTAAGCTTTGTTTGTAGACATAGCAACATGATTTATTTGACAACTGAGGTGAAACTGTTCAATTTACCTTAGGTATATGTGGACATTTTCTCTGTCTCCTATAATTATAGTCAATTTCCAGCCCATTATTAAAATTCTACTTCTTGTGTAATTTCTGACTGCATACAGAATCTTCGTTGCTTGAAAATTGCAGGTATTATAGAGTGGAATGCTCCGAGTTCAAAGTTCAGAAACAGAATTTTCTGGAAGCTTCCCCAAAGCTACTTCTGTTTCTGAGTCCAGATCCAAGTGTGGCAGATATTTCAGTTATGGTTTTTCTCAGAGCATACGCAAAAGTGAACACATTTGATTTACTATCCCACATATTTTATTTTCGATGGAGATATTATATCTAAATAGATTATATAGATTTTATTCATTGAATATTACATATGCAATATAGAAATTGTATTATGATGAAATTATGTTTCCTAGATTACATAGAAATATTACAAAGAAGTCATATGATTCTGTAGAAAGTAAATTAATCTTTTAGGGTTATTACAGATTTAAGTCACTTAAATGGATTTTCATTTTCCAAAGTTTCGTCAAGTAATTTGCTTCCTGTTTATCTTCACTTCAGTCATCCAGCAGTCACTTTATCTTTAATAAATGTCTTAGGCGGTTTTCAAAGTTCTAATTAAGTTGAAAGTGCTTTGTAATTTGCTTTTCCTTCTGGTGTTTGGAAAAAGGAAATCTGGGGATGACAAGTCTTTCCAATTGAAGCATACTTCCTGATACTGTGTTTAATAATTCTTAGTTTAAACTACTTAAAGATGGCAGGATAGATAAAATCTTGATGAAATATCTGGGTCAGAATGTGACTGAAGAAATTACAGGTTTTCCGACTGACTCGAGGCACGATACTTAAACTCTGCCTTAATGTTCTCCTCCATAAGATGGACCTGAGGCTATAGAGCATGTCATGTAATTTCTAACCCTAGGAACACAAAACATAAACACAGATGTAAGCTTGGAAGAATGATAGTTATATTGTATATTGGATGGGAGGCCAGTCCAACAACAAAACCCTTCTCCTGTTCAAGACCAAGAGACCCTGAAAAGTATGAGAGACCTTATTTTCTACCCCTCAAATTAGAATTTTTAAAAATAATTCTTTCAACATCATTTTATTTTGTCATTTTCACACATTAGTCATTGGAAACAAAGATACTTTTCTATTCCTCCCCGCTGACGCAAGATTCCACTGGATATCACGTGTCCTTGATTCGAACCTATTTTCATGTGGTTGGTATTTGCATTAGGTTGTTCATTTAGAGTCTCTCCTCATTCATGTCCCCTCAACCCCTGTAGTCAAGCAGTTGTTTTTCTCAATTTGTCCTCTGCTTGTGGCTACTGTTTTTTCTTCTAGGTCCCTCCAGAAAGTTCAGGGGCTTTGTATTGACAATAATTGAGAAGTCCATTTCGCTCGGTTGTACCACAGTGCTTCAGTCTCTGTGTACGATGTTTCCCTAGTTCTAATTCCTTTCACTCTGCATCACTTCCTAGAGGTTGTTCCAGAGTCCCATGGAATTCCTCCGCTTTATTATTCCTTTTAGTACAGTAGTATTCCATCACCAACATATACCACAATTTGCTCAGCCATTCCCCAATTGAAGGGCATCCCCTCATTTTCCAATTTTTGGCCATCACAAAGAGTGCAGCTATAAACATTCTTGTACAAGTCTTTTTCCTCATTATCTCTTTGGGGGTACAGACCCAGCAGTGCTATGGCTAGATCAAAGAACACACTGTCTTTTCTCGCACTTTAGGCATAGTTACAAATTGCCCTCCAGAATGGTTGGATCAATTTACAACTCCACCAGCAATGAATTAATGTCCCTACTTTGCCACATCCCCTCTAGCATTCATTACTTTTCTTTGCTGTCATGTTAGCCGATCTGCTAGGTGTGAGGTGATACCTCAGAGTTGTTGTATTTGCATCTCTCTGATTATTTTCCCCATGAAACATTTTATTTGGTCATTTCCAAACATTATTCATTGGAAACAAAGATCGTGTTCTTTTCCGCCCCCCAAACCCCACCACCTCTCCCATAGCCGACGCACGATTCCACTGGGTATCACATGTGTTTTGGGTTTGAACCCATTTCCATGTTGTTGGTATTTGCATTAGAGTGTTCATATAGAGTCTCTCCTCAGACGTATCCCCTGCCCTCCTGTAGTCAAGCAGTTGCTTTTCCTTGGTGTTTTTCCTCCCATAATTTATCCTCTGCTTGTAGATAGTGTTTTTTAGATCCCTGCAGATTGTTCAGGGACATTGCATTGATACTAATGGAGAAGGCCATGGCCTTCGATTATACCACAAGGTATTAGTCTCTGTGTACAATGTTCTCCTGGTTCTGCTCCTCTCGCTCTGCATCGCTTCCTGGAGGTCTTTCCAGTCTCCATGGCAGTGCTATAGCTGGAGCAAAGGGCAGACAGTCTTTCATCACCCTTTGGGCATAGTTACAAATTGCCCTCCAGAATGGTTGGATCAATTCACAACTCCACCAGCAATGAATTAATGTCCCTACATTGCCACATCCCCTCCAGCATTCATTACTTTCCTTTGCTGTCATGTTAGCCGATCTGCTAGGTGTGAGGTGATCCCTCAAGGTTGTTTTGATTTGCAGCTCTCTGATCATAAGACATGTAGAACACTTTCATGTGCTTATTAAGAATTTTGATTTCTTTGGCTGAGAACTGCCTGTTCCTGTCCCTTGCCCATTTACCAATTGGAGAATGGCTTGATTTTTGGTACAATTGATTTAGCTCTTTGTAAATTTGAGTAATTAAACCTTTGCCAGAGGTTTTTATGAAGACTGTTTCCCAATGTGTTGCTTCCCCTCTGATTTTAGTTACATTGGTTTTGTTGGTACAAAAACTTTTTAATTTGCTGTAGTCCAGATGATTTATTTTTCATTTTGTGACTCTTTCTAATTCTTGCTTGGTTTTAAAGCCGCTCCCTTCCCAAAGGTCTGACGTGTATACTATTCTGTGGGAGAAAGCAAAGGAAGGAAAAGGCCGTGAGAGAGTATCAAAAAAAAGTGCATTGAAAGAGGAGAACCATCAGGAAATGGGGGGCGCTGTAGTGTGGAGTTGGGAAAGAGAGGTCAGGACACGGTAGGCTTAGGGGAAGGAGTGAGGAGGGTGACAAA